>NC_080683.1:72299611-72504611 GCF_030445035.2 Dasypus novemcinctus | reverse complement strand
AACTAATAATGCTTGTTGTTGTTTGCAAAACGTCAAACAAAAGTGAAATACACACATCACATTAGCTCACGGATGTAAAAAAAAAAAAAGGACTTAAAAGCCTTTGTGAAAATGACACTTTCCTGATTTTTCACTTCCATAAATTAAAACTTAGAAAAAGTTTACCTTTGTGCATATATGAAATAGCAGTATTAAAATCAACACAGGCCTTTATTCAGATCATATTGTAGTGGTTTAACTTTCTCAAGCTCCTTTCTGCTGAATTTTTTAAAGCCCAGAACATTCACCCATTATTTCACATGCCTGCAAAGCTAGTGGGCTTTTCTAATTTCCTTGATGATCTGGCACAAGAAGATACCATGGCCATCAGATTCTCTCCAATGTGTTTATACTAAAGTATGATGTGCTGATAATTTGTTATGATAGTGCTCTCTGAGAAAGTTTTGGATTACATCAGTTATAAAGAAACATGAAACAGCTTTTCTTTCCCTAGACCTACAGAAAATGTGCAATTAGTGTGAATTTTAGCTAACCCTAATAGTCTATGTAAAGTCACATGTTGCTAAAAGGTCTGTGACAAGTCCCATTGTCTTACCCTGCCCTATTTATGTCTTATAAAGCTCCTCTGAGATCAAGAAGGAGAAAAGTCCTTTATTTCTTGGCCTCAAGGCTGAGAATGCTACCTCAAGTGCCAATTTGTGATTATTGTGATGGTGGTGTTCTAAGATATAGACTAATACCTTGGGAATTGGACAGAGATCAAACAATTCACTTCTCCCTGGGTAGCAAGCTGACATTGGATGATGATAACTTTTAGCCAGCACCAATATGTTCTAAGTTATACCAATAGCAAGAGGTATTAAATTCTCCAATTCATCTATTCACACCTGAAATTTCATTTTGATAGTACCCCCCGGGATAGGATGGGACAGATTATCCTTTTTGATTTACCACTATAAATGGATAAAATGCATTGAAGATTTAATGCTTTTTAATATTATCCTCCAATATTTTCAGGTGCTACCAATAATGCAAATGTTTCTAATATAAAAGTATATACATTTAACCAGGACCAAAAGTAGTATGTAAAGCTACAAATATAACTGTATGAAAATACCTTATTTTCCATGTTTCATTTTATATTACTATACCTATATATTTACTTAAGGTTCCAGTATTTATGATGGTGAGGATGCCTTAATTAAATAAAATTGAGATATGTCAGTGTATTGTAAATATCACATAGATACATATATACATATATAATGACTTGTAAAATATGAAGATTAATAGTTTTACATAGTATTTAGTATATGTGATTAATTGTATGATGAGATGCTGATACAGAGATTTCTATTTTATTTATTTAACATATTATCTTTTTAAAAAAGTCAAAATGTAATATTACATGTAATGGCACACAGTACAATTCAATAGAAAAATGATAGCTAATCTTCACAAAATCCTAGCAGATTTATTAGCCTTGTTTTATTTATTAGGAAATCAGCTCAGAAAGGTTAATTAACATCTGTAGGGTCTTACAACTACAAAGCACTGAATGCAAGATTTGAACTCATGATTATCTAACACCAAAATTCTCTCATTTTTTCTTCAACACTAGTGGTTCATACACTTTACTGTACATCAGAATCACCAGGAGGTTTTATTTAAACATGGGTGACAGATCCCCACTGAGTTTCTGATTCAGAAGGTCTTGCTTGGGGACTAAGAATTGGCATGTCAAACAAAATTCCATGTGATGTAGAATGATTGACTTAGAAACAGACTTTGAGAACAGCTATTCTCTACTATGATGCAGCTCAGATAAAAGCCAGAGAAGAAAAGAGAAAGCAGGCACACCTGATCACTGTTAGAGAGGCAGAGGCTTGGTCAGTAAAAACAATTCCAAATGCCAGAGGACATTGTTTTAAATCCTGGCTCCTCTCCTTACAAATGCATGTCTTTAGAGTACGTCTTTAATCCCTTTTTGCCCCACTTTCCTCATCTGTAAAATGGAGATAATAATAGTTCAACCCCATAGGGTTGATGTGAGTATTACAAGGATTGATATATAATACATAAGATGCTTAGAAATGGGCTTGGTATATAGCAAACACTCAATAAGTGTTGACTATTATTTTCACAACTCACCAATTTGTTTCTTAAGATCCCAGATGCTAAAATAGAGAGATTAATTTACAGAGTTGTAACTTCCTGACAAAAAGGATGCACAAAAAAAAGTGACAAAGATAAAAATTTCTGAAACTAAAGTTATGGAGCAGACTATTTTATAATTCCTTGTATAACAGTGGCCAAAATTTTCAAGCCATGCTTTGTAAAGACACAGAACATATTTCAAATAGGTGATTTTCGTATTGATTGTCTATAAATCCTGATAGCACAAGACTAAATCATAAATCAGTGAAGGGATTTCTGAAGTGAGTTTGGATAATAGGTTCTAGGCACTTTGCTTTAAGGTGTTTAGCTTCCATAAGGTCCAAACTCAAAAACTTTAGATGAATAGAGAGTGACCATATCTATTTGCCTCTTTTTATCAAACATCAGATGCTGTGTGTCATGTAGACCTGGCAGAAAGTGCTGGATCGTAGTTGATTCACCACTGAGTCTTCAAAAAACTTAGCGTGTTGACTGAAATAGGTGTAGTATGAGCCATTGGGGGCCCAATTCTCACACTCTCTTTAGAAATAAGAACAAAACTCGTTTTCACAAACCAGAAAAAAAAAAGTCAATTATCTTCAGCACCAGCTAGCTGTGCTCATGTGAGTGGGTAGCAGGAATCATTCGATATACAAATTAGATAAATAGAGGCAAAGTGAACATAAGAGAGAGAGCGAGAGAGAGAACTATTCCCTATAATGTGTTACAGAAATTTTCAGCTTAGGAGAAAACCCAGAATTCTATGATGATGAAGAATATCAGCAAGAGAAATGAATAACAAATTAACTCAGAAAAAATACATTATAGAATTGGGTGTTTTTCCTATATTAAAATTAAAACACAGAATTTATCTTGAGGTTGACAGTAGTATTGACAAACTTAGCTTTTTCTTACCAAAAAAGAGCAAGGTGATTTTTACTTTGGGAAAATTTGAGAAGGGCCTTCCTCTCCAATGACATATCACGCTCATAGTTCAATTATGTACAAGGGCCAACCTGTTTTCACTATATTGTTGGAAGTCTCTAATCTCTATGGAGAATCCTCACTATGTAAATTAAGAACTTCGGGGCATTTTATTATTCAAAGGAAATAATCTTCCAAAATTATAAACAGGGACTTAAAATTCCAGGAATGTGTGCAAATCCATGAAATTCGAGGCAAATTCTATTTTTATATAAAACCTTCAGTTTTGAATATCATAACCCATTCTCAGAAAAGGAGTGAATTATCAAATACTACTAATAATTTGGTCCTGTGAGGAAATCTTATTGTCATCTTTACATTATAGTATTTTAATATTTGTGATGCCTCTAATAAAAGTCAAATTCACCAGTATTTACAGTATCTGAAACTCTGAATGTCCCAGGAGTAGGAATGGAAGTTCTGAGGCTTTTATGTGCTTCCTGTTGCTAAGGTAACCACATCTTTGATATCCATGTGTTCGCCATGTCACTCTCATTTTGTGGCTGGCTCTCACAGAACCAGCATTGGTGCATGGCAAAAAAAAAAACAACACAGGAAATAAACACAAAACAAAAGACCTAGGAAACTGTTCTTCTCTCTCTTTTATTTTTTAATAAACTGTCTCAAGTTAATTCTTAAATCTCACATAAATTGAAGTCAAAACAAAACTTAATTCAAACTTAAGAACTAGCCTACCAGGTCTTAGATAGATAATATTTTTAAGCACTATCAGAAAATAAACAAGCTTATATGTGATTAACTGTAGAAAAGCATTCACACATGTACCAAAAGCAATGGAATATTGGAATCACTGTGAAATGCTCAATAAACTCAATGAACTATTAAAAAAGACTATTTTAACTTTAATTATACCCATCATATATGACTAAACACCAAAGTTGGTTCAACCATGAAAACTTTGATTAACATGAGACCTAGCTAAGAGAAAAGCAATTTATTCGTATGTGTTAAATATAAAAGTCATCTATTAATACTCTTGATCACTATTTATATAAAGCAGACGTTTCTGCATCCTGGTTCCTTTTATAAAGGAAACATATTTTGGTTTAGGTCAATAAAAAGGAGCATATTTAAGTGACTATTAATCATCCCCTACATAATAAGAATAGGTAAGACCTTTGCATGCATTACTTTTATATAGTTTTGGTTGCATAGCATACACTGCAAGAGACAACCAAAAATGATGGGTTAAGAACCACCATTTTTATTTCCTTGAATTGTACTCTAGGCCTGACTTTATCATTCCTGATTTTAGTTTTCAGGTTTCAATAATAAAATAAAATTCTTTGGTTTATCTCTTTCTCTACATGGAGATCAGAAATACAACTTTTTTTTGTTGACTTTTAGCATAATCTGCAACACATAGCATGAAAACTTGCCCAATTCCATACTTTTCTTATTTTCTTAAGCCTCTGCTTCCCTAACAACATACTCCTCCTAGTCGCTGCTCATAAAGATTGAGCTAAAGCTCATAATATGCTAAATATGAAGTGGAAAAGGGCTTTAGTGTGACCCAGCAACATTAATATATGGACAAATGGTCAAAAAGTGAATTGCATTACAGAGGACACTTCTCAATACAATATAAATATTGTATCATTTTACCATCTTGGCTAGCTACTGCTGAGTTTAACCTTCCATTTTTTTTTTTATGAAAAGATTGTTTAACAGCTCACGACAGCAAGGTTCTAATCAACATATTTAATATTAGAGTTATGATGAAAAAAATACCCAATTCTCATCCATAGAATCTGTGTTTAATAAACTACACAGACCAGACAGGACATTATTTCAGACTATATGAGTAAAACATGCTTTTATGATGTGATGTTCATCATGGTTAGATATCACCTGTTTTTGTAGCCAGAGAATATTAATAGCTAGTAGTTGGGGGTGTGAAAAATAAAGTCGATGAGTTGGTGAGTTTTAATAAAAATTAAAGAACTATGAAAATGATGTTAGTCACAGATCTTTCCCCACTCAGACTGATTTGGAGAAGAGTTTTTGAAGCAAAAATAACATATTTTTCTTAACAAACTTTTTAAATGATTTTATGTGGATAAGTAGCTAAAAACAGACCATGAAAAACTATAGTTTCCTTCATTGTTTTTATGCTGGTGCTTCTCATCAGGTGATCTGATTACACATTAGTTACGTAAAAACCCCAGTAAAAATCAATGAATACATTTCTCCCTCTGGTCAAGATGGAGTAATAGGACCTGGATTTACCCTCCTGGCTGAAACAAACAAACCAAAAAAAACTAAACAAAATACATAAAACAAAGCATTTTTATAACTTTTATTTGCATTTATTATATGCTGAAATTATTCTTAGCCATAAGTTTTTGTTTCTTCACTTTCTTCTGAGATATCTTTTTCTTCTGTGTAACCTCTTCTGGTTTAGGAAAAATTTGTTCTTTTTCCATAAGCATTATCTCAGTGTGGCAGGGGGAGCTCATGTAATGAGGGCTTTGTTTACCTGGATCTGCTCAATGACCAGAGAATCTACATCTAAACCCTTAAGTTCATTACTTTCTGCATTTTCAAGCACGTGCAACAAAAATTCAGCACCCTTTTGGGGCCACTGACCCTGTGTCCAGCCCCACTGTTTTACCAACACCACCACTGTAACAACAGAATGGCACACATTGCTTCTGCAAAGTGACATCTTTAAGATACTTGGTGGATTTTCAAATATGCACACCCTTGATGGCCTGAACAGTTTCTTGGGTGTTCCTAAACTGAACAAGAAGATTTGAAGCTCTTGGTTTACATGATTTTGTGGGCTTTTCTGGGTCAAGGGAATAATGAACCATCTTCAGAAATCATCTCAGACAGCTTATGAGAAGAGAAAATGAAAGTTTTGAAGATACTGTGCATCAGGCAATGAAGGCTAGTCAGTGAGGTAGTTCATGTGGTTGACCCAGTTTACAGCCTTGAGAGGATTTCCAGGCAGCAGTGTAGGAAGGAGAAACATAGGTGTAACCTGGCAAACTTCTGCTAAGAGGCTCAGGGTTAGAAGTCTAAGGAGACCAAGACAGAATTTGCAGGACAAAATGCTAGAAAAGAGAGAGATGCTACAATGCAACTCTGAAATATTCCTTGCTATGTACAATGGAAATTAGAAAATACTTTGAGATATATGACATAACAAAACTTAAAGATATAACTGAAAAAAGTGGTACTCAGAAGGAATATATATATATATATATATATATTGAATTATTTTGAATATAATTAAACTAAAGTCGTATTAAGTATAAGCAAATAAAATTTGACAGTTATTGAAAATTTCTAATATAGGGATAGATTTAACACTTATTGATACATAAAATATGTTGTTTTATGAAATTATATTACTTTTATGATGGGATGTTTATAAGGTAAATGGGACTATTCAGAATCCAACCAAGCTATTCATTGAATAGCTATTCAATGAAAGCAATGTTGTGTTTAGACTATTTTGTCTCCAAGAGAAGAAAATTTCATGAAATTATAAAATTCATGTTGATTTTGAAATCATGTTGACGAGAACATTGGTATAACACTTACAATGAAGCAGATTAACAAAGATGATTGTCTTAAATTCATTTAAATGGAAAATTTCAGTACATGTAGAGATACATAATGTTTTAAGATATTCTTGCTCTTATCAAAATCAAGAATATTGCTAATACCCACTTCTTTTTTTCCTCTTGGTTTTCCTCTACAAAGAAATAATGCTATATAACAAATCAAATGAAATATATATATCTATATATAAACAGACTGATTAAGATCCAAATGAGCATGATGTATATAACCACCAACTTGCAAAAAGTAAGAACAAGTGTGGTAACCAGTTTCCAAGATGGACCCGACGATACTCACCTCTTGGTTTTCACACTTTTGTATAATTTCCTCCCTATTATACCAATGTTCCCTTGTGTGATTAATAGAATTCAGAAGAACTGTGTCTTCCAAGGGTAGATGATAAAAGAAATTGTCACTTCCACCTTGCTCTCTTGATTACTTATTCTGAGGGCTACCAGTTGCCATGTATTGAGGATATTTTATGGAGAGGCCAATGTGGCAAGGAACTGCCAACAATCCACACCAACTTACCATTCATGTGAGTGACCCATCTTGGCACCAAATCCTCCACCCCCAATCTAGCCTTCATATGATACAGCAATGGCCACCATCTTAAATGCAACATCTAGAGAGATCCTAACCACCAGCTAAGTCTTTAAGTTTGTAGTAAATTGCCATGCAGCAATACATTTAAAAAATATAGTAACTGAGTCTTTGGAATAGGAATTTGTCATGAGTAATCTTATTGTATGTAATCAGTAATACATAAGAAGAGAAATGTACCTGATGTATAATTATTTCACATTTGGTTAAAATAACTCTGTCCACTAATATGTACTTTGACACATTAAATTACAGGATTTTAAATTATAAGTAAACTTAGTAATCCAATAACCTAATACCCTCATTGTATTTTACTTTATTTTTTGTATTTATGAGTATGGTTTTCTATTTTTAACTTTTAAAATTTTTAATATTTATTTTTAAAGAAGCTTTAGATCACAGAAATGTTACATAAATATACAGGGATTCTCATATGCCTCACCCCCCTCCCCCTCCCACACTTTCCCACATTAACAACATCTTTCATTAGTGTGGTATATTTGTTACAATTGATGAACATATATTGAAGCATTGCTACTAAACATGGACTATAGTTTACATTATAGTTTACACTCTATCCCACACAATTTTGTAGGTTATGACATATATAATGATCTGAATCCATCATTGCAATGTTGATGCTAATGTCCCAGAAGTGTCCCCATATTATACCTATTCTTCCCTCTCCCTCCCCTCATTATCTCTAGTGTCCACTGCCTTTACATAGTGATAAAAGTTCTTCCATTGCTAGAATAATAATGTCTATTGATATTGATGATAGTACTTATGAAACTTCTCTTGTGAAATTGAAACTTAGGCTAGTATTAAATATTGCCTAAAGTTACCTCCTGAAAGTCTCCTTGTTGTTCAAATGTGGCATTTCTCTAAGCCAAACTCAGTATATAAACACACTACCTTCTCCCCAGCATGGGACATGACTCCTGGGGATGAGCCTCCCTGGCACTGAGGGATTATTACCAAGCTAGACATGCACCCAGAAAAGATCTTGACCAAAATGGGGAAATAGTAAATACAAATGAGTTTTTATGGCTAAGAGATTCCAAAGTGAATTGGGAGGTCATTCTAGAGGTTACACTTATGCACATCTCAGCAAGATCTCATTGACTAATACCCTCATTTTATTTTATTTTTTCCCTCTTTATTTTTTTTAAATGTTACATTCAGAAAATATAAGAGGTCCCCATATACCCCCACCCCCCTCACCCCACTCCTCCCACATCAACAACCTCTTTCATCATTGTGGGACATTCATTGAAATTTGGTGAATACATTTTGGAGCATTGCTGCACCACATGGATAATGATTTACATTATAGTTTACACTCTCCCCCAGTCCACCCAGTGGGCTATGGCAGGACATACAAGGTCCAGCATCTGTCTCTGCAGTACCACACAGGACAGCTCCAAGTCCTGAGAATACCTCTACATCATATCTCTTCTTCCCTCTCCTTACCCTCAGCAGCTACCATGGCCACTTTCTCCACATCAATGCTACAATTTCTTTCATTACTAATCACAATAGTTCCATAGTAGAATATCAGTAAGTTCACTCTAATCTATACTCTATTCCTTCATCCTATGGACCCTGGGATGGTTATGTCCACTCCACCTCTATATCAAGAGGGGGCTTAGATTCCACATGGATGATGGATGCAATTCTCCTCCTTGCAGTTGTAGGCCCTCTTGGCTCCCTGGTGTGGTGGTTGACCTTCTTCATCTCCCGGGGTAAGTCCAATAAACCAGAGGGTCAGAGTTGCAAATCTGCTTAGGCTCAGGGCCTGGCTGTCATATGGACAGTCCAGAGATTCAGGTCTCCTGAGTATACACCAACCCCAGTGCCAACCACAGGTCCAGTAAAAGTGACAGTAGAGGCATGTGTAGAAAGATCACATCTGAGTCCAACTCCATCACACTCAGGAACACAAACTCCAAAGTGGGCCAACTGCCATGGCACAGAACTCCAGAGCTATCTGTCATGACCATAGAACCTGTGGGTCTCTGTAGCCCTCAGAAGAACCAGTAATTGTGGGGTATCTACTTTGGCTCTCTCTGGGACCCCGCTGAGGCATGCGTAAGTGTGACCCCTCTGATGACCTCCTGACTCTTTTTTGGAGACTCATAGCCATATAAACTCATTTGTCCTTTCCATTTCCCCCTTTTATTCAAGGTGGACCATTGACCATGAGGTGCAGAGGTGCCCAGAGATGTACTTACCAAATGCAATGGATGTGTCATGATGATGGGAACGAGTGTTGCTGGGGGGGGGGGGGGGGGGGGAGAGGTGGGGTGGGGGTGGGGTTGAATGGGACCTCATATATATATTTTTAATGTAATATTATTACAAAGTCAATAAAAAAAAAAGAAAAGAAACAGAGAACTTGAATAATAATAATAATAAAAAAGCAGTTTTAACACCTGATATTACATGTAGGCTGAGATAATACCCTCATTTTATAGATCAGAAAATCTAAATCTATAGTAGTGTATGACTTTTCCAAGGTTCTGTTTTTCAGCATTATTCATATTTTTTGCCATTTTTGTTTTGACAACCAGAGAGCTTCTCAAATGTATCCTATATTCCATAGATAAATTATTTTCCCATTCATCCTGTGTTTTTTATTTGCTTTTTTGTTTATAAGTTTGTAATATTGCTCAATTATTTCTGGAATAAAGAAAGATTGATCCAGACCCAGGTTTCTAAAACATAGGTTTTGTCAATTATTCTTGGTCCTAATTTCTGGATTTAGGGTGAATCAAAAGTTTAATGGACACAGATAACTGTCCAAAAATAAACAAGCAAATAAAGGCAAATTAAAAAATATGGTTTTATTGGGCAAAGAGGTAGAGAATTACATGAAAAACAGTTCACAGTGTGGGTTAAACATGACTACACACTATCACATAAAGCAATTATTTTAAAATTCAGAAAAGTAATAAGAAATGATATGTGGAAGATTCTTACAAATCATAGGATGAGCAAATAAACTTTATATTTCGCCTACCATTCTCATTTTTAGAAAATTATGACCAGATACTATGATCATAATGATGATAGTAGTAATGAATAAAAGGAGGAGGAGGAGAAAAAAGAGTATAGAAACCACATATTATTTGAAAAGCTCTATCTAGGCATTTTAATTTTTTAAGGTTTTTAGTGTGAAGAAAAGATGAGAAGTTGAAAATAAGAAGGTTTAAGGTTCTATAGGGAAGTGGACTTGGCCCAATGGATAGGGCATCTGCCTACCCCATGGGAGGTCCACGGTTCAAACCCCGGGCCTCCTTGAGCTGTGTGGAGCTGGCCCATGTACAGTGCTGATGTGTGCAAGGAGTGCCGTGCCATCCAGGGGTGTCCCCCACGTTGGGGAGCCCCACATGCAAGGAGTACCTCCCAGCGTGAGTAAGGAGAGCCTCCCAGTGTGAATAAAAGTGCAGCCTGCCCAAGAATGGTGTCGCACACACGGAGAGCTGATACAACAAAAAGAAACACAGATTCCCGGTGTCACTGATAAGGATAGAAGCAGTCACAGAAGCACACACAGCGAATGGACATGGAGAGCAGACAACTGGGAGGGAGGGAACTGGTTATGGGGAGAGAAATAAATAAATAATAAATCTTAAAAAAAAAAAGATTCTATGAGTTTTGTCATTTTCTTGACAGTGCTGCACTAACTACACATTTATACATGGAGGTCAAATAAATATTTCTCATCTCTCTAAGTTAGATGTCTAGTCTGATTCCCAGTAAAGGCATAGTTTTGTCAGAATCCTAATCTGTATACACAAGTGTAAAAGTCTGCATATTTAAGCACACTATCTATTTTATTGTATAAGTTATCAGGTTCTTTGAAGATTTTAAAGTTAGAACACACTTTTAAGCCACTGTGAACATTTCCTAAGCAACCTGTCTTTCTTTCATTTCTATCTAAATTACTGAACAATAATTAAGAGTGCTAATAGGATACTGCTAGAAATGGGACCTCTCTAATAGAACAAAAGGGATTCTCAGTAAAAGTAACTTAGAAACGAAGACCAAAAGAGAAATACTGCCATTTAATTTCAATTCTCAGCACAACATCAAGGGATTGTTTTTTGGTTGACACCCACATGCCATTGAGCGGTAACCTCCTTTATTTTTGTGCTCCCAGATGGTCTAAAGTACTGTTCTGACAGCTAAGGGTGCTCTAAGCAGCCCAGGGGATCTTTCACTATCCAACTCCCAGAAAAAGAGGTTTTAATATATCTGATACAAAATTTAATAGAATAATAGTAATTACACATTGTACTTTAAGAAAATGCCTCCAAATGACATATTTCTAAAAAGGCCTGGGAATTATGGTGAGGCACTCAATAGAATCGAATGAGTGTAATATACTGTAAACTTAAACCTCTTTACAAGTGTCAGAGAAAGTTTTAATGTCCAATTTACATCATTCTTCCTGCATATGTCAGGAAACAATGAAAAATTTTTATGTTTCTAAATCTTTTCAGTCATCTATATATTCTAATTTCTTAGTATTTTTTTTCCTAGCCTATATCATTCACTAGAAGCCTGAAGTACTCCTATAAAAAATAAATATTGCTTACAGGAATGCAGATGACTTCAAATATTTCTGCACTTCACGGTGAATTGCTCATTCACCTGAGTGTTTAACAGTGTCAATGTGCTCAACATTATCATACTTAATTGAATAGTTCAACAAGATAATATGCCAGTGCACATACCACCCTGTGAAATCATTCAATGCATTATTAGGCTCACAATAAATAAAGCAATACTTAAATGCAATACAGGGAACTAAGGAAATTGTACAAAGAAAGGGGAGAAGAAAGAGAGGTGGGAAAGAAAGAAAGGATATTTGAAAGAGAAAGGTAAGGTGGGTGGCTGTCTGGGAAGAGAATTTTGAAGTCTGATAACATCAGTTACTAAACCTCTTTTTCTTGAACAACACCAAGGATAGACATCATTCATGGGAAGAAAAAAGAATATATTTGAATATTATGAATATGGTATATGAGCACTGTTTCTGATGTTTTAACTTATATCAAGAATAGACAAACATTTTCTGTAGAGGGCCAGATAGTGCTTTTTTGTTTCGGGCTTTTCATTTTCTTGGGGGTGTTGACTTGAGAACACTTTTACTTTCATGGAGTGACCAAAGTACTGTACACCAACTCTATGCAATTGTTTTCAATTTTGCCAGCATTTCTGAATGATATCAAGAAATCCATTCCTTAGGCATTTTGCATATTCTAACTTAATTGTCATTTTCAGATGTTTCTTGATATTATAGGAAAGCAACACAAATTTTACTTCTTCCTAGAACACTGAATACCTCCTTATCAAATAAAGTAGAACATTCAAACACAAATGCAAATTTCAAATAGTATAAAGTAACAATAACATACCCGTCTTTTCTTTTAGAAATGTATGTTTTCAAATCATGCAAGGAATCATATTCCATTATTAAAATTACTAAGGAAATTAGTATATTATGGAACAACATCAGAATTATTTTTCTTAGTTCTCTTCACTCTATAGATAGTGCTCAAGAACAATATTTCTCATATTGTCATTCTGTGACTGGAATATGAATTCTAAGGAGAACAGTTCTGTATTTCTGGGTCCTGGGTCCAAGGCAGGTGCTTCTGAAGATTCCTCCCAGAACTGCAGCTTGGCAAAGCCTTAGGAATCTGGTGGGTCAGGACTCACATCCCAGTTTCTTCACTTTCTAATTGTGTGGTCTCAGATAAATTTTCAACATTTCTAAACTTCATTTTCCACAAGGAAATGATGACAATAGTTTTTAACTCAGAGGGATATCAGGAGGATTAAAAAGAAAAGAAAAGCAAACATCCCCTTCCACAGTTGGAGTTCAATATGTGTCAATTCCCTTTCCTCATTCCTAGTGGAGGTTTCCAAGAGAGCAAAACTATAAAAATCCCTTTGATTCGGAGGATAACTAATGCAGAAAAAAGCCATTGAGAATAAAACCATTTGAAAGTGGGGGCAAACATTTACTATAATTAGTCAGGGGACATTAGCATAACTGGGACTTTGTTTTGAAAAATGTGATTAAAATATAGATATGATTTTGTCTTACAGTTTAAAAAATAAGAATAATCTTGTAAGACAATCATGTGCTAATTCTTAGAATAAAAGAAAGGAAGTGTTAATAAGGAAGGAGGTATAATTATTTCATTTTTGGGTAATGTATACAATAATATGATATAAGGTATATGAGGCCATTCCCTTCACATTTTAAACTTTAACTAGCAAAAACATGATTTTTCCAAAAGAAATGATGGAGCATTTAAAATGAAGAAACCTTCCAAATAGATAAATAATGACTAAAGAAAAAGAAAGCAAGAAAAACACTTACTTCTTAATCAATTATAGTGCATACCTCTTTTTCAGATATTCATCCACAACCTAATTTGACCTGAATCCAAATGATCTTAATGACAACTGTAAAGTATTAAAGTATTGTGAATTCTGAAAATTTAAAATAAAAAATAACTTTGTATTAGTTAAGTAGAAATAGCTTGATTTTTATCACATGCAAATTGTGAAAGCAACAATTTTAGGCAATTTTATTGCTGAATTGTCTCAGTTCGTAAGACATTAAAAAGTACTGGAAAAATACGTAAAATTCTGTTCATATTATTATGCTTGGGAATTACACTTGGCTGTGTGATATTAACATAATTAATATGGAAAAATATAATCCACAGCTTTCTCTGAAGAATTAATTTACTTTAGTGTTAGAAACTATGGGCTTTTTTAGACCAAATAGTATGCATACAATATTTCTTAATAAATTTTAAAACTGACCCAATTGTTACAAGATGGCTGGACACTTACAGCAGCTGAAAACTGGAAGCTAAAAGGTGTGATATAGACATGAAGTTACAGTTTTTGCTTAAGTCTTGGACTCAGAATATAGCACATATGATGTGAACACTAAGATCACATCACACAGTTCATGCTCTCTTTCTCCTTGGACGTAGTCCTGCATTTTTTCCTTCTTAGTGCATGCCATAGCACATAAATTTTGGTACATTTGGAAAAGATCAAGAAACTACTTGCTGTCACAATGAGTAGTTTGCTATCCAAAGTTAGAGTATTTAGACATTAAATCAGTCCTCCCTCAATGAAACGGAAATTCAATTATAATGAAAGGAACATGTTTGGTGACCCTTTCTGTGATTACATCATACATATAGGTGTACCTAACTCGTAAAGGACTATGATTTTCCTAAAGAAGTTGCTATATTGGGCAACTTATTGCTCACTTAATTTAAATAATATCAGATTAGCATTGTCATAAAATACTAAATGGAATGAAACCTATAATTTAAAATTGTGGAACTCTATGCTTTTTAATATGTATGAACCACATGATCATGAATCAGTTGGCCAGGATTTTACAAATACAAACATATAACTTGCAGGAAGCAAGTGTCTAATATTACATTAGGATCTTTAGAAAGGTATTAATATAATATGCCACATTATGCTATGTAAGAGGACTGTTTTGAAAACTTCAATAAAATGTGTACTGTGAAAAAGAGGAAAATATTTTTGGCTAATCATTATCATTGATGAAAAGTTAAATGTTAGTTGATGAAAATTCATATGTATGTACTACTGGGGTGAGAATAATGAAATAACATTATCTTTGCTATTGTGTGAACTCAAGATAACCTTGAAATGGGAGATTCATAAATAAAATTGGAGGATAATGGCTTAGGAAATACCTTTCTATTTTGAATATGACCTAGACTCATGATAAGCAAAGTTTGTTGATATATAGAATAATTAGGGGCATTGAGGGAGAAAGGAAAAAATCTGATAGTTGAAATGTTTGGCACCATATAAATGATTCAGGCCACCTTCTGTAATAGTGTTCACTTAACCCAAACCAATTAGATAGTAGTCAATATCTAGACGACTGATCAAATAGGCTATTCCTCTGCATACTTGCTGCTTTATAGAGTCAGCACACATCCTCCTACACATGGTCTCCCTGTGCAATAATAAACATATCATTACAAGTTCAGTAGTCTTTTTTTTAATTGGGGGAATGCACAGAGGCAATCCTCCATGAACACTAATTATGTAGGCCAGTTTCCCACATTTGGGGAAATTGCAGGGGTCAGCAGATCCCCAGTGCAAAGGATTAGCCTTGCCCTGAGAGAACCACCTTCATAACCATAATGTCTCCCTTGCCAGGTAAGTATCAGTAGTCTTCTATTCCAAGAGTCTTTCTAGATTTATTTACTGGTGCTATGGAAAACAAAATCGCATTATTAAACATTTTTAATGCATTGTAGTTTTTATATAGGTATGTTTTCTTTCTGTTGGAATACACAGGTCTTTTAAATGTCAGGATTTTATGGTCCATGTGTTATAGGGATCTATAATCCTCTATATTGTAGCTTCCATTATTCTATAAACAATTCTTATATTTGCCCCTCTCTCCCTTCCAGTCTTAAAAAGTATCAAAGAGGAGAAAATATGTTAAAGTGCATGGGAAGTTCTGAAAAACAAAAGTGGAAAAAATTAGGACAACTTAATAGTAAATTATAATTGGACACTGCTCACATTGTAAATTGTTTTGGAATAAAAGCTTTTTGAGGGTAGAACTGTGTCCTTTAAATGACGGCATATATTTGTATTTATGTGAAATACCTCATACAACCTCATGAACGTGAGGGTGATTACCAAAAAAATAGCAATTCTTACCTGCCCCCTTGCTTATTTATCTATGAATTATACTTCAGTGTTTGTATTCGCTTATTTATTATTGAATGTTGGTTTTAGAACCAACTTTTCAGTGTCAAATAAGCACAGATGACACTTCGGTCTGTTTCAAGTCCCTACAGGCATTATGATGGCTTTCTGCATGCCGCATAATGGTCTCTGTGACATTCAGGCTTGGATGTCATCCAACTTTTTAAAGCTAAATGTAGACAAGACTAAATTATTACTCATAGAGTCTCCTCAACATCAATCTTTATATTTCTTTTTAGTTCTTCCTTCTGACATCTAGTATATCCTTCTTAATGTCTCAGGGCTCATAACACTGAACTGATTTTAGATTCTGAGCTTTGTTTTTGATGTCCATATTAATCAGGTTGCAAAGTCATCTTATTATCATCCTAGGAGCCTTTCTAGGATATATCTCACTGAATCTCAAAGGGACAGAGAAATCCTCGGATGTGCTTCCACTATTTCTTGGTAGGATTACCGTAATTCATTATATTCTGGCCTCCCTGTCACCTCTACTCTTAGCAGCTTACAGCTAGTGCATACTCGGGTAATGTGTGAAGGCATACAAAAACTAGAATTTTTGATTACTTCAGAAAAGAGGGAATTCTGCTTGCGTCTAGGAAAGCTGTGGATTATGTTTAAGCTTTTATTCCCTATAAACATGATGGGCTTCTGAACTGTAGTCAAATGATTTGTTATCACTAATTGCTATTTTACTTTAGGAAAAGTGCCAAGCATTGACAGTATTCATTACCAAAGGCAAGTTTAACTCATAGAAAACTTAATAGATATGATCCTGAAAGGTTGGGTAATTTAACATTTTATATATTGATTCCCATTTTTTCTGAACTTGGGAGGAGGGCATCTTATATAAATGAACCTTGTTAAAAATCACATATTATATTGTTATGCAAATAATCACTCATGTTTATTTGTACCATCAGTGTGAATGTTAGCAGTAGGGTAATAGGATTAATAACGTAAGGTGCACCTGCATCGATGCTGTAAAAAAGAAACAACCATCTCCATTTCAGTCTTCACTCTGAACAGTGAACAAGTCCCCCAGGGAAACTAGCAGCACAGGCACAGATTTACAATATTGTCCCTCATGGAACCACTCATAGAATCTGACCAAAATGAACAATAAAATAAGTTCACCTTCTATTTCTATTTCGTGTATGATTAATTTACACATTTGCATTTCTTTATTCTGTGGTTTAGTTTTACTTCGTACTTTCTATTCTTCCTGTACTGCTATCCCAGTGTCAAAAGAGAATCATGAGAAATCTCCTTTACAAACTGAAGCACCTTACCTACATTCTCTTCTATGTCAAAGTTACCTTGTAAGATTTTTGAAGGTGGTAAGATGAGTCTTTTTCCATATCTAATCCATAAAAGCTATGAACAATGAAAAAGCAAAAGGCATGCTATACTTTCTTCGTGGCTGTATCTGTTAATTCTTTCCTATATGTATCAATCATATTGATGACATGCAGCGGCTTGCTCAGTCGGTAGAGGTGGGGTCTGGCTGCGGACGAGGGGTCGGTCCAGCTCTGGACGAGGGGTCGGTCCCGCTTGGGACGAGGGGTCAGTCCCACTTGGGACGAGGGGTCGGTCCGGCAGCAGACGAGGGATCGGTCTCACAAGGGGTTGCGCGGTTCGGCTGACGGGGTCGCCCGGCGAAGCCGGCGACGAAGGGGTCGCCCGGCGAAGCCGGCGACGAAGGGGTCGCCCGGAGAAGCCGGCGACGAAGGGGTCGCCCGGAGAAGCAGGCGACGAACTGGGGACAAGGGAGGCCAGGCCCTTGTCGGGGGCTCTCAGGACTGGAGGGCGCACGGCAGAAGAACTACCGCGGAGACAAGGTAAACACGCAAGTCCACTTTACTGAGGGAGAGGCAACAGTTTTATAGGGGCTGGGGAAGGCTGATTGGTCGAAGCCACGCCCTGTTCTGATTGGTTGCCGGTGAAAGGTCAGTGGGCGGTACTGGACGGGGGAGGGGTGGTGGTTAGGGATTGGCTGTCGCTGTTGCTGGGGGAAGGGGCAGGGTTTAGGGATTGGTGGCTGCTGTTGCTGGGGTGGAGGGCAGACTTGAGTTTCCCGCCCACGCCTGGCTGTTGCTGCTGTCGGGGGAAGGGAAAAGGGCGGGCTGGATTTTTCTGCCCACACCTGGCTGTTGCTGCTGTCGGGGGAGGGGAAAAGGGCAGACTGGATTTCTCCACCCACGCCTGGCTGTTGTTGCTGTCGGGGGAGGGGAAAAGGGCAGACTGGAATTTTCCGCCCTGCGCCTGGCAGGGAGAAAGAAGAAGAAGGGTGCCGCCCCACAGGCATCGTGTGGCGCCATCCGGGAGGAGGGGCGGCCGCGGAAGCATGGCTGCCGAGAAGGGGAGACCCGAGGGCACTCTGCGCCCATGCCGAGCTCCCTTCAGGGGTGGCGGTGAGTCCGACCAGCCACCCTATTATGGGGGCAGCGGCTTGGCCTGCCGCGGCCGCTCCCCCGCCAGGCCAGCAAACCACACTTCAGCCCGAGGGGTGACCGCAATGACACATCCTGTTGTAGATTTCCAATGTAACTGTAAATCAACCATGTTGCTACACAACATTTCTATGGCCTGCCAAAAACCATTTTACCTCCTTAATAAACCTGAACAGTGGCAACATCTAACTACCTGGGTTAGGAATTGTAATCCTGAGGGGAGAGAGGAAACAAATTTCATATCCTTCTTAACATTCAAGGCAGACAGTGGGTGACCAGGGACAATGTTGAGGTTAAGAATAATCTTGAAATTGAAACCCTCCATGAACAAGAGACATTGAGCTCTTCTGGAGCACCAGCGGTGATATGTCCTGCAAAAATGCTATCTATTATCTAACTATTAGAATTGGCTTAGTAGTAGGTAGGCAGAAAACTTTAGACGATCCCTTAATTAACCATATATTATCCAAATGTAAATGGTAAAATCAACCTGTTAGAATCATAACCAACAGTATCCCAAAATAATGGAAATCCTATTCTTTGCAGTCTTAAATACAAGATCAACCCCTCCTCTCCTTTCTATGCCATCCACTTTATGACTAGCCTTGTTCTTCAATGACTTCTCTTACAACCTCCAAAAAAAGTAACAAGTCATAGCAGTGAAAGCAGAGGCAGCATCTTCCTTTCCCCAATCTTTTTTTTTTTTACCCACGAGTTCCTCTGTCTTACATGCATGATTTGCAGTGAAGTTGTTGTGTCCAATTTTCAGCTGACTGTAAAGACTTTTAGCCCTCTACATGAATCAAAAACCTATCACTTTGATGTTTTGAGAATTCCATACATAGAAGAAGGGTTTACTTCTCTATATCATGACTCCTGGTGAAGGATAATTTAATTGATCAAAATGATGGTGCATCCTCTGTGATTTCTCTTACTTCAGTACTATGACAAATAATCTCAATAATGGAATATCGATCTCAGGGCAGTACCTAATAGTTCCCTTTTAGTGCATATTCATAGTGCTTAAATTACATATCAAGATATGGTCATTCCTTGTTACTTAGCACCAGAACTTTCTAAGGGAGTATAACAAAGCTTTCTTGCTACAATACAGGGGCAGGTAGAAAGACTGAAAATTAAACAAAGGAATAATTTTTCAGAACAAATAAATATGATGAAGCCTCTATAGGTAAAATCCTGAAACAATAACTCACTCTTTAGAAGTTTCCTGATGTAAGGACTGGACAGTTTTCATATCCCAAGTCATCAGAACACAATAGAAATCCTCTTTTTGTGAGAGAAGTTACAATGCTCACTCATTCTTCATTTATTATTGAAGCATTATTTATTATGTGATGCTGGATGATTAAAAATCGGTTGTTAGCAATCCAATGTCCACATAGAAAAGGTGGCATTGGATTGGGAAAAGTGGACATGGTGGCTGATGGGTATGGGGAAAGGCAGGAAGAGATGAGAGGTGGAGGCGTCTTTGGGACATGGAGCTGCCCTGGATGGTGCTTCAGGGGCAATCTCCAGACATTGTAAATCCTCACAGGGCCCACTGGATGGAATGGGGGAGAGTATGGGCCATGATGTGGACCATTGACCATGAGGTGCAGAGGTGCCCAAAGATGTACTTACCAAATGCAATGGATGTGTCATGATGATGGGAATGAGTGTTGCTGGGGGGGGGGGGGGGGGCAGAGGTGGGGTGGGGGTGGTGGGGTTGAATGGGACCTCATATATATATATATATTTTTTTTTAATGTAATATTATTACAAAGTCAATGAAAAAAAAATCGGTTGTTAGATTTTCAGAAGAGTAGAATCACCAAAAGCATGAGAAACCTTCTAAAGTTTACCATGCTATTTGCTTACAACAACCATCATGAGAAATATCAGATTTGTTAAAATATTTGGTCGATGAAGTATCTACCCTCTCATCAGTGCTTAAGGCCTCTAGAGTTTTTATCTGGACCTGCAGGTATCATGCTAGGAGCTAGGTTTATTGCAGGGAATTAGACAGGTAAGGTCCCAGTCCTCTAGGACACTGAAAAAAACAAGTAAAGATGATTAGAGATGGTGATAAGTGCCATAAGAAAACAAGGGAAGCTGGAGAACCTGTCTTAGATGCAGTAGTCATGAAGGCCTCTCTGATGACATGGTATTTAAACTGGTAACTACAGGATGATAATAAATTTGCCTTTGAAAGAGATGGGGGAATAACATTCCCAGCAGTTTTAGAAGCCAAAGTAAAATCCCAGTGAAGGAAAAGGGCTTGAAATGATCAAAGAAGAGTAAAGAAAAAAGGATCATCTTTGTAGATGTTGACTGAGGGGGAAAAGATTCAAGATAAGGTTGGAAAAAGATATAGAAGAATGAGGACTCTAGACCTAAATCAAGTCGTGAAAAGAAGTTCAAATAACATTATAATAAAAATGGGAAATATTGAAAGAACGTAACAGGAAAGTCAAATGACATGATCTACTTACTTCAATCCCTTTGACAGTTGAGTGGTAGATTGGAGAAATAATAGAGGTGGGGTTCTTAAATTCTAGTTTGAAAAACTGGGTAAATGACGGTTTCCTGTGAAACAAAGATCATTCCTGGAGTTTGATAGCAGAAGTTAAATAAAATAGAAAACAAAGTAAAAATCTTTCTTTTGGCTGTATTAAGTTTGAGATATTTATAAGATATCTCAGAAGATATAAGAAGTAGGTGTCCTAGACTTGGAAGTCTGGAAGTTAGAGTAGGCATGAGAGCTTAGAATATAAAAATTTGAAATTCAATGGCATGTGCAGTATATTTAAAGCCAAAGGTTTGGATGAGATTATCTAGGAAGTGAGTGGAAATAGCGGTGAGAAAAAGGCCTCAAATCAATCCCAGAGGCACTCCAATATGTAGAAGCCCCAGGAAAGGAAACAGCTTACTAAAATAGGAGAAGAGACAGGAGATATATGTGAGGAGAGTGGTTGCAAGAAGATGGGAGTGGTAAAATGCTGCTGCATACTTAAAGGAAATAACAGGTGAGATTTGTCCACTAGATTTGGCTAATGGATCATGACATGGTAAAGATAGAAATCTGAATACAGTGGGTTAGATAATGAATTGTGGATGAAGATGTGAAGACAGCAGATTAGGTTCATTCCTTACATTCTAGGCTCTGATATTTCAAAGCAGGATTTATGTCAGTGAAACTAAACACTAAACATAAATGTCATGTTATTATGAAATATTAAATATTGGCATAAATTAAAGGATACTTATTATATACACCAGCACTACCCAGTTCTGTTTCAGTATTCCAGGTTAATTTTTTAAGTGGACTGAGAAAAGTAAAATTCATTCGATCTATTTTTCAGGTGATAGCAGGTCTTCATCATGCTGCCCCATTTAAGGGTGGGTAAAGAAAAACAAAAGCAAAAATACCTTATAAGCTATTTATGTGAAAAAAATCTGTAAGAGAAGAAAGTACAAAAACATAGCATGACATATATGGAGGAAGAAGATATTAACCAGTAATGTAAAATTTTAGATAACTATTAGGCACTCTCAGAAAAATAATGAACAAGTAGACTACAAATTTTAAATAGATAAAATAAGACAAGAAAACGACTGAATAAAATCTACTTTGAATAAGTCAAGGAGATACATTAAGGGAAGAAATTATACCATAGTTAAAATTTAAATATTATTAGAAATGGTCAAATGAAGACTAGACAATGCTAAACATTGAATCTATGACATGGAAAACAAGCTTGAGGAAAGTTGGAAAATAGAAACTGTTGAAATCAACCAGAAAGAAAATCATTGATAAAGAGGGTTTACAATTAACTAGGGGAAGGATGAGAATTGCAAGGTTGTTTATAAGTGTAAGGTCTTCTAGTGAAAGAAGAAAGACCAATACACCAGGCCTTGATAGTAATGCTTGTATTAATACTTAAGAACCTTATTCTTGTAAAATTGAACTTAGCCTAGTAATATATATTGCCTAAGAGTTATCTCCTGTAAACCTCTTGTTACTCAAATGTGGCCTCTTTCTAAGGCAAACTCAGCATAAAATCTCACTGCTCCCTGCCCACACACATTGTGGGACATGTCTCACAGGGATAGACCTCCCTGACACTGAAGGATTATTACCAAGTGTCAATTAGCAATATATTTGGAAAAAGACTTTGACCAAAAGGAGGAAATATTAAATACCAATAATGTTTTAGGCTAAGAGATTTCAAAGTGAGTCATGAAGTCATTCCAGAGGTAACATTTCTGCACAGCTCAGGAGGTTCTCATTGACTGTCACAGTAAACAGTGCCTCAAGCAGGGGTATCCCTGAGGGTTCTACAGATATCTGGATACTAGGTAGGACAGACAACTCCAGGAAATCAGCATCCCATTAGTCAGTTATACTTTGGAATAAATGATAACCTATCTCTCCAATCTATCAGAGTTAGACTCACTTATAATTTTCCTACTCATGGTTCTTCTACCCCATTTGTTTGAACCTATAATTAGCACTATACTCATTAAAAATATGTCCCAGAGATTTAATTCTTCCAGCTGTTCATATGCCAGTTGAGCCCTCAATCTCAGTAGAGTTGCAGCCAACACCTACTCTCCAGTTCATCAGACCTACCCAGGAAAATTAACATTAAGGATGATGATGGGCAACACCCATCTCAAAAAACAGAGAATATCTACAGCTGCAAACAAGACAGATACATCCATCTGACCCATGGGATCTAAGCCCCTCTCAGTCAAAAGCAGAGTAGTCATCACCATCCCAAAATCCTCAAGATTGAGGATTGAGGAAGAGAATGTTAACTATGGACCAAAGTAGACTTATTGCTATTCTAATTATATAACAATCCTTTCATCACTTCTGTTACTCTCACATATCTGCTTGTAGCTCCAAATGAGAAATGAATATTGAAATGAGGCTAGATATATTTATGTAGCAAGACCTAGTTATAGCTTTTTATTGTTTCTTTACCTATATTTTTATTGTTTGTTTTTATTTCAAGAAAAAGGAGATAAAATAATATCTCCTCTCTTTCATTTGTTTAATGGAAATTTAAGATTAAACAAAATTTAAAGTTCCAAATGGGAACAATTGAGCCAACAGAAAGAACCATCACTCCTACCCTAGCCCATCTCTAATATTTAATTAGTTTATACTGTTACTAAAACACTGGAATCTAAGGGGATGCAGTCTAAAATTGAAAGCACTAATAACCTTTATTTATTGAGAATATTATGAAAGAAATAATTAGTAGATCCACTTGTTTGGATAGTTACTGAAAATTACAACTATACACAAACATTCAGAGAATTCTTGCAATTCTCTCTTTTATCAGAAAGAGTGGCTACAGGTTGGACATATACAAATATTTAGCAAAAAAATTTATCCTATTTTCACTAGCAAACTATGTTAATAAATTGGCAAGTTTGCTTGAAATGGATGGTTTTCTTTGAAACTGTGAGTCATTAAATTGACTCAAGAAAAATTAATAAACCAATAATTGCAGAAGATATTAAGAACTTTCTGAAATAACTCTATCTCTGAGATGTTCTGGGTAAATATTATTATAATTATTTTGAATTTATGAAGGAAAGCTTTCTAAATACTTGTGAAACTTTTATAGACCTAAAATCAAAGCATTACCTAAATAGCTTAAAAATGCAGAAAATTACTATTTTATTATAGATGCAAAACTCACAAATATATACTAGCACATGAAAGCCAATATTAAAATATAAATCAATATGAATTTAAAAAATTAATTCCAGTCATTCAAGGACTGCTCATACATTCCTCAACAGGTCAAAGAATAGAAACTATATGATCATCTCAAAAAGTAGTCTAAAATAAACTATCTAAAATTCAAGATTCACTCTAGAATTTTTAAATGTCATTCAAAAAGCATGAAGAACAATGGCCATACTTTGAGCACCTTCTGTGTGTTAGCACTTTGTTATAAAATTAGCACACATGCACACTATTTTATTTAATCCTCACTTAACCCCCAAATCAGAAATTATAAACTTCAGATTACTACCCTTTCTCCTATAAAGCTTACCTTTCTCATAAACATATTATTGATGAGGCCATATTCAACAGTTTATTTCTCATACAGTTAACGTAATTCCATCATCCTACCATCTTCACCCCACCTATATTTTCATCCTTCAAATCCTATCTCACATGTAAACGTCACCTCTAACCCAGGTCAGCTATTTTTATAAATATCTGCCTGCTTTTATTTGCAAGATTAACTGATTGGGGCATTGTTATTTGATGAACAATTTGCAATAGCCGTCCTTTTGACAAAAGATCCATAGCCTTAATTTATGCACCAAGATCAAGTCTAGCTTTTTTTTTTTTTTTTTTCTTTTTTTTTGTGGTACCAGGGATTGAACCTGGGACCTCATATATAGGAAAACAGCACTCAGCCACATTGGCTTCCCTGAGTTGATTTTTTTTGTTTGTTCTTTGTTTCTATTTTCTCAGGAGGCACCAGAAACTGAACCCAGGACCTCCCATGTGGGAGGTGGAAGCTCAACTGCTTGAGTCACATCTGCTCCCTCCCTCTCTTATAAACAAAGCAAAATCTAATACTTCCTTAGCTTTCTCAAAGCCACTTGATGTTACAACAGCAATCATTAGCACTGACTAAGAGCTTTCATTCATATTATTTCAGTTTCAGCAGAATTAACCTAAACAACAGGCACCATTATTCATGTTGAGGAAACAGGAACAAGTAGACCAAGTGACTGATCTAAGCTCAAACAGCAAGTATGTGTGATAGGGAGGGCAGGAACGCCAATTCTATTACAGTTGAGGCACTGGAATAGTTGCCAGGATGCAGCAAAGGTAAAAGCAGACAGAATACCTGCCTTCAGGGAGCTTAAACTCTAGACAGTGAAGGTACAGCAAGCAAATAAATAAATAATGTATCAGATTGTGTTTACAGATGATGATTAGTGTTTACAGAAAAATAAGGTATGTATTTTTCTGTAGGATGTATACACTAGAAGGGTGGAGATTGCAATACAAATAAGGTGGTCAAGAAGGCCTCATTGAAAAGGTGGCATTTTGAGCAAGACCTGAAAGAAGTAAATGAGGTAACCCTGTGAAATATTGAGAAAGGGGTATCTAGCAGAGGGAGCAGTAAGTGCAAAGGCCCTGGATGGAAGCTGCCTAGTTTCTTTGAGAACCACTGTGGAAGCATCTGAGAATCATGCTAATTTAATTTAGGCTGTCTGCTTCTGTTCCCATCATCTGATCCCTTTGTTCTAAAATTCTATTTGACATATCTACATAGATAGTCAAATAAGGTCTACCATTTAAAGCCATAAAATCTATTTTATCTCCAAACACAGCACATCTATTACATTAAAAGTTCTTATACACAATGATATGAACTTACACTTTGCTCATTAGTGGTGCTACAAATTAACTGAAGCGACTGACAACGAAGTACATGAAGCACTAATTTGGTTTCTTAGCCAATTGAAAGTGATTATGATCTCTAAAATTTTTTAATTCTAGGGAATGTTAGGCTTGTCACTGATTTGTTTAAGATGTGTTAAAACGTTGAGAGAGCCACTGTTTAAAAAGTCCTTAAGAGAAATTACTTTTTATAAGGCAAAGTAAATTTGAACAAAAATTTGCATTTTAAAATGATAACATCTGACCATATCTACATTACCAGGATTTCTTACTTTGCAGGAACATTCATCAATATTCATGGTGTCTATGAATGATGACCATTCATATTACACTACAAACCTTATAATTTGATGACCATTTGTCTAAAATTTGTGTCCATATCATGTTATTTGAGCTTCAGTTTTAAAAGGTTGATATAGAGAGCCCAATCTTATAACTTATTGTCAAATTGGGTCTAGGTAATAGATTTTACCAATAAAATCAGTGATTATTACATAAAAAGCATTTCAGTTATCAAGTCATTTCACATACAACATGGTGCTTACCTCTGTCTAAGTCACATAATTATAACAGCACATTTTGAGGAGTCTATGCAAATGGACATCAAGCTGTACAGCATATTTTTCATACATTTCATTTTGCTACTATTGGCTTTAATTCACCCCCAAAAGAATGAGTAAGGTGTGCATTCTCTTCTTCCTTTTCAGTTCAACCAGATGCCCAAACACCACGTGTGGAAGAACAGGGATTCCAATGACAAAGAACTAGTAACTCTTTACACAGAAGAACTAAAAGAAATTCTTAAATTGGGATTTTAAATAATCTAAACTTTATGAAAGAACACTTTAAGAGTTTTCTATATTTTCCGATAGAAATGACGAAGGAGGCCCTTCAAGCACAATAACAGTAAAGAGCAAAGAGAAACTTAAAAATCCTATTGGTCCTGCAGCCTCCTGCCCGATTCACACACAACAGCAAATACTTTGGATGAGAAAGGCTCCAGCCGAGCAATGCTAATTCGTTTGACACAGCTTCCCCCCTGTCATTATGCAGAGGAGCCTGCACTTATCCCTTTGTAAATTGGAGACTCTTTTAACCAGGGATCCCAGGATGAAACGGAACCATTTTCCTCACGGCAAAACAAATCCTTCTCCAGTGAATTTTGTTATTGTTTATTGTTACAGTTTTATCAGCACTAAACTGTATGAAAGCTTCAATTAGTTCTTGATGAATGATCCTATAAAAGCATGTAGTTTCATTTCCCCTGCCACCCGATATTTCACTGAGTGTTATTAAATGAAATATAATTGGGATAAGACTCAGGAAACTTAGCAAGACTGTAGTGCTCTCAGTTCAGCCTAAAATGGTTAGTCATAAGTGTAGCTGAATCACATCTGATGCACTGCACATATAAATTTCCATCTCTTGATCCTAGGGAGACCGTGGAGGCACTAGAGACAGTCTGATGCTCAATCTCTGACCTTTGGTGAGGATAAAGGCCAAGGGCGAGGTGCTGAGTTCAGTGCTAGGTCAAACAGTTTTTATCTCCATGCAGAAGCAAGTAGCATCCTTATCAGCCAGATTTCTGCACAATAGGGCAGACACTTAGAACCATTTTGTATTTTTGTAGCACCTATTTCACTATTCCACCAGAAGCAATGAGTTTTCCTCCTTCTCCTTAATAAAGGAATAAAGGAACCCTAATTTTTAGCTAGGTACATTGATATTGAATAAAAGGCTGACGTCTCTGCCTCACTTGTATGCAACTACAAAACTGCTAATGAAATATAGAATTTGGGTGAGGGATTTCTGAGAAAGTTGATTAAAAGGAGTTGAGTCAACTAGGAGCACCGCTTTAAAAAACAAAACAAAACACCTTTCTAGCTTCCTTTTCTGGCCTTTGATTGCAGAAATGATACGTGGAGCTTCAACAGCTGTTTTGGACCAGGAAGTGAAATTAAGAAGCAAACCGCGGAGCTAAAATATTGGAACAGAAAAATGGAAGTCTGGGTGCCTGAAGATATTCTGGAACTACCATCCAAGCCATGAACTGCCTACCCTAGGTCTAAATTTATGTGTGTGATATGCTTCTCTTTTGACTGAAATATTATAGGCAACAGAACCTGTTTTCTGAGACAATTATAGATCCTTAGTATATGTTTAATAATGGAATACAAATACTATTTGTTAGTCATTCTGTGAAGCATTTTAAATGAATTATTAGATTCAAAGCCTAAAATAAATCTGTAAGTTAAGTACTGATATTATCTCCATTTTACAGTTGAGAAAACTAAAGAACAGAGCAATTGGGTATAGAGGCTGAATGGCAAGGGAAGAGGGGAAGGAAAGAGACAGGAGTGCAGAATTCATGCACTCATTCATTCTTTCTTTGATTCAATAAATTATATTTGAGTAATTACTTCATGTGCTAGAGACTGTTTTAAGTGCTTAGGATATGTAAATGAACAAAACAAAGATTCTGCTCTCTTGGGCTCTCTTGGACTCCAAAATCTGTCAAGGGTTCCTAACAAATATAATCTTGAACAGAGATTCACAAAGTGTGGTCACTGAACTCATGGGGTATCCCAAGACACTTTCAGAGGGTCCATGAAGTCAAAATCATTTTCACAATGATACTAAGTCATTACTTGCCACTTTCCCCTGTGTGAGCATTTGCACAGATGGTGCAAAAGCAGTAGCCCCAGACTATACTGGTAGTCATTTTATTACTCACTGCCATAGATCTGTAGTGAATATATACACAGTTTCATTTATGAATTAATAATTAAATAAAAGTGTCCTTGGTTGAAACAGCATTTTTAATTTTTAAAATCTCTTTTATAATGATTTATTTTTTCTTCCCCTCCCCCCTCCCACCCTGCTGTTTTTGCTGTGCCCATTCACTGCATGATCCTCTCTATTTCTCTTTTTTTGTCTTCTCTTCTCGTCTTTTTCCTCTAGGATTTCCTGGGATTCGATCCTGCGACCTTTGATGTGGAGAGAAGCTCCCTGTCAATTGTACCACCTCAGTTCCTGGTCTCTGCTGCACTTCACCTTGACTTTCCCCTTCTCATTCTTTCATTGCACCATCATCTTGCTGTGTGACTCATTTGTGCAGGCACTGACTCACCACGCGGGCACTTGTACAGGCACTCAGCTCACTGTGTGGGCACTCAGCTTGCCACATGGACACTTGGCTCACCATGCTAGTACTCGCGTGAGCACTCGGCTCACCACGTGGGCACTCAGCTCACCGTGCAGGCGGGCTTTCTCTTTTTCTTTTTCACCAGGAAGCCCAAGGGATTGAACAACTGGGTCCTCCCATAAAGTAGGCAGAGGCCTTATCGCTTGAGCCACATTCACTTCCTAATCTGAACCTTGAGTTCACACCTTCTTAGAATCCTATGTGATGAAAAGGAAAGGGTACCAAAAACATTCCTGTTGTATACTGAAGTATGAAGGACATGCACTTGCACAATTAAATCACATGCCGACCTAAACATTCTTTTCATGGACCTTCCCTCAACTTGAAAGAATGACTGATAAACTATGGTTATTAAGATTTGGGGATGTGGCAGGTATTTTATTGAAAATGATTGAAGGAAATTTGTGAAATGAAGGGGAAAAAAAGAAAGTGAAAAAACAAGTACTGAGGAAACTGGGAATATGGCAGAGTAGGGAACTCCAGGACTCAGTCCTTCCACAAAAACAACTATAAAACAGAAAAAGAACTGTCTGAAACAACTATTTTGAAACTCCAGAGGACAGAAGAGCATAGCATCGAGGGAAGAGTGGGAAGAAGAGGCTGAAAAATTACAGTAAAAAGAATAGTAAATTGCTCCCTCCATGTGACAGCTCCCAGCACATATCCACCACTCTTACAGCAGGCCACAGTGGGGTCCAGATCCCATTAGCTGTGGGTGACAGAAAGGAACATAAGAATGCTCTTCCCCAAGACCAGTGGTGGGTACAGCTTATCATAGCTTTTGATTAGTGAATTTGCATCACTGGAGGCTGGCTCTGAGGGCAGCCACTGTTTCAACCCTTCCCAGGACATAGTGGCAACAGCCATTGTTTCAAAACCTGTCCAGCTAGGAATTATGGTGGGAGAGACTTTAAAAAGGCTGCATTTCCTCAGGGCTGAAGGGAAGAGTTAGTTGAGGGGCTGCATTTCCTGGGTGGGCTGGGGAATCTCAGCTATGGGGAATCTTGGAGAAGCTCTGGGCACCTTTCCTGATCTCAACCCCAGAGCACTTTGGAGATGGTCTGTATTCCTTTTGTGCAGCCCTGTCCATTTTGGCTAGGAGAGATTGACTTGGGAGAATCTTCTCTGCCATGCCCTCCTCCCAGAATTAGCCATCCAAGCAAAAACAGCTTGAGAAAACAAAGCAAGTGTAGGAAACTATAGAGGATGAGAGTCTGGGGCAAATGCCTGCCAGCTTCAAACACCTAGAAATGAGATTTGTCTCCTGGGAAACAGGATAATCAAACTCCTGTAAACAGGGGAATTCCAAAATAGCTAATAAGCAAAAGCCCAGAACAAGACAGAGACCCAGAAAGACAGGTAAATCCTTGCACACTGCATTTGCCCTGGGCAGACTTTCCTGGTAGGAAAGCTGACGCTCTAGAAAATCTTTGTCTTATCAGCAGATGGTTTTAAAATCAAGAATCAAACATCTCAAGAAATAAATCCAAGAGTTAACATTTTAAAATATCAAAATATACAGTGTGTAACTAAAGAGTAAAAGACAAACAAACAGGAAATGATGGCTCAACCAAAAGAAGAGAATAAAGATCCAGAAAACACCAACAAAGAAGATGTGAATCTGGACACACTGAATAAAGGCTCTAAAAAATGATCTTAAAAGTGCTCAAGGAAATGAAAAACAGAGAAATAACTAAATGATATCAGGAAAACAATGAATTAACAATATGAGATTGTTAGTAAAGAGATAGAAATATTAAAAAGGAACCAAACAGAACTGCTGGAGTTGAAAACTATAATAACTGAATGAAAAATTTCCAGGAGGGTTTCAAGGGCAGAATGGAGCTGGCAGAAGAAAGAGTCAGTGAATCAGAAGATAAGGAACTTGAAATGAGTCAGGCTGGGGAGAAGAAAAAAAGAAAATATTAAAGGCAAAAATAGTCTAATAAACCTCTGGGATACAATGAAGTACACTAATATATGCATTTAGGGAGTTCCAGAAGGAGAAGGAAAAGAGAAAGGGGCAGAAGAAATATTCAAAGAAATGACAGAACTTCCTAAACTTAAGAAATGACATGGATATGCACTTCCAAGAAACCCAAAACACCAAACAGGATAAATACAAAGAAAAATAACATGCCATCATATATTGATTACACTATTGAGTGCAAGGGACAAAGAGAGAGTTCTAAAAACTAAGAGAAAAGCAGTGTGTTATGTACAAGAGAAATTCCAATTAGACTGAATGCCAATTTATCATTAGAAACCACGGAAGCAAGAAGGCAGTGGCGTGAAATCCTTAAAGTGCTGAAGAAAACAACTGCAAGCCAAGAATTTTATATCCAAACCCAAAATAAGAACAAGGCCTAGAACAACTTTGTGCCTGGGAATTTCCTCCTGTCAGCCTTCATGTTACTCAAATGTGGCCAGTCTCGAAGCCAAACTCAGCATGTAAATGCAATGCCTTCCCCCCAGCGTGGGACATGACACCCGGGGATGAGCCTCCCTGGCAACGAGGGACCACTATCAACTACCAACTGATGATGCAACTGGAAAATGACCTTACACGGAAGGTTCAATGCGGATCAGCAGAATATCCATGTCTACATAAAATACCATGACTTTAAAATGCTGTTTGACCTAAAGTAAGGGGGAAATGGAAAGGAGAAATGAGTTTATATGGCTACGAGTTTCTAAAAAAGAGTCTGGAGGCTGGCAGAAGGTTTGCCCTCATGCACAACTGAGCAGAGTCAGAGAGACAGATAAAGCAGATACAACCCCCAGATATTGGTTCCTTTGAGGGCTAAAGAGACCCACGGGAGTTATGGTCATGGCCGATGGGGTTAACTACCAGGGCAGATGGCCCCTCTTTGGAAATGGTGTTTATGTGTGATGAATCTGGACTCAGATGGGATCTCCCTTCATAAGACTTTCATGCTAATGTGCTGGAGGTGCAGTTAATGTTGGGGTTTAAGATATATTTAGGGGATTTGAATCTCTGGACTGACAATGTGATAGCCAGATCCTGAGCCTCAACAGACTCCAGCACCTACAATCTGATTTATTGGACTTACCACACTCAGCTAAGATGGAGTTGAAGAAGGACAACCACCACACCATGGAGCCTAGAGTGATTACAACTGAAAATGGGAGGATTGCATCCAGCATCCAGGTGGAATCTGACCCTCCTCTTGACATAGAGGTGCAATGGACACAACCAATCCAATGTCCACATAGAAGAGGTGGCATTGGAATGGGAAAAGTGGACATAGTGGATGAAGGGTATGGGGAAAGGCAGGAAGAGATGAGAGGTGGAGGCATCTTTGGGACATGGAGCTGCCCTGGATGGTACTTCAGAGGCAATCACCGGACATTGTAAATCCTCACAGGGCCCACTGGATGGAATGGAGGAGAGTATGGGCTATGATGTGAACCAATGTATATGAGGTGCAGAGGTGCCCAAAGATGTACTTACAAAATCCAATGGATGTGTCATGATGATGGGAACAAGTGTTGTTGGGGGGGGGAGAGGGGAGGTAGGGGGATGGGGTTGAATGGGACCTCACATATATATTTTTAATGTAATATTATTACAAAGTCAATAAAAAATAAAAAAATTTAAAAAAAAAAAAGAATTTTATATCCAGAGAGATTTCCTTTCAAAAATGGAGATGTTAAAACACTCTCAGATAAACACATGTTGATGGGGTTCATCTCCACAAGATCTGCCCTACAAGCAAGACTAAAGGGGATTCTTCAGTCTGAAAGGAAAGGACATTAGACAGGGTTTCAAAGCACTGTAAAGAAATAAAGACCTGCAGTGAAAGTAACATTTGGGTAATTATAAATGCCAAAATTATTGTATTGCATTCTTTGGTATGTAACTCCATTTCTTCCTACAGGTGCTAAAATGCAAATGCATAAAAAGTAATGATAAATCTATGATTTTGGACATACAATGTACAAAGATATAAATGGTAACAAGCACACACAACAAAAAAAGGTAGGGGGCAGAGAGTGTAAGAAAAGTATATGTGCATGCTATTGAAGTTAAATTAGTATCAGAACAAATATGATTGTTAAATAAGTAGGATATTAAATTTTAACACCATGGTAATCACAAGGATAATATATAAATATAATATAATATAATATATATATATCAGATAGACATGAGAAGGCACTCAATGTGGTACAACACAAACATTCTAATAAATATAAAAGTAGGCATTAATGGAAGTGAGGGACAAATAGCACAAGATAAAAAAAAAAAGCTAAATAGTAACATGGCTAAAGAAAATCCTCCCTTATCAGTAGTGACTTGAAATGTAAATGGATTAAATTCTGCAGTCAAAATGCAGAGATTGCCAAAATGGATATAAAAGCATGGCCCAACTATTTGCTGTCTATAAGAGACTCACTAAATTCAAAGATACAAATTGGTTGAAAGTGAATGCCTGGAAAAAATATACCAAGGAAACAAGAACCAAAAGAGCAGGGGTAGCTATAACTAATATCAGATAAAATAGATTTTAACTCAAAAAACATTTATGAGGGACAAATATAGCAATTATATACTGATAAAGGGACAATTCAATAGGAAGATATAACATATATAGGTACCTAACAGTAGAGCCCCAAATATGAAGCACAGATGTAAATATTTAGGCACCTAACAGTAGAGCCCCAAATATGAAGCAAATGATGACATATTTGAAAGGAGAAATCTACAGTTCTACATTGATAGTATATATCACTCTCGATAATGGATAGAACATTTAGAGTGATTTAATACATCACTCTCAATAATGGGTAGAGCATCTAGTCAGAAGATCAATAAGAATATATAAGATTTCTCTCCTGGGCCTCATTACTCTCTTGGCTCAGCTGCTCTGCTCTCTCTGCAAGACTAGTGTAAACTATCAGGCAAACAGTTTTTTCTCTTCCAGGGCCTCTGCCATGTCTAATGGAGCCTTCTCTCTTTCCTCACATATCTGCCTCTTCCATGTATTTATTTCCTGGGGTTCCAGAATGAAAAACTCCAACCAATGCCTCTGCCTTCTTGTTTTCTCGCGTCATACTGATATGGCTCAATAAAAGACTTACTCATTATTTAATAATCAAGTAAAAGTGAAACATCTGAATCCAATATAATCTAGTATACCCATAGGAGCAGACCAATTTACAAACATAATCCAATATCTGTTTTTGGAATTCATAAGCAATATCAAACTGCCGTAACCTATCTCTAGTTCTTCTCATTTTCTTCCCAAAAATTAAAGGGAAGAGAATGCTCTTTAATTCATTCCATGAGTCCAATATTACTCTCATACCAAAGCCAGATAAAGATACCACCTGAAAGGAAAACTATAGACCATAACCTTTTATGAATGTGAATGCATAAATCTTCAACAAATACTAGCAAACTGAATCCAATAGCATATTAAAATAATTAGTATCAATTAATAGAATAGCATGATAAAGTGGATATTATCCCTGGTATGCATGGTTGGTTCAACATAAGAAAATCAATTAATGTAATATACCACAATAACAGAATTAAGGAAAAACACATGATGATCACAATTGACTCAGAAAAGGCATTTGACAAAATCCAGCACCCCATCTTCATAAAAACACTTGGAACACTAGGAATAGAAGGAAACTCCTTCAACATGATAAAGGACATACATGAAAAGCCCACAACTACCATCCTAATTAATGGTGAAACAATGAAAGCTTTCCCTCTAAGATCAGGAGCAAGATAAGGATGTCCACTGTCACCACTGATATTCGATATTGTCTTGGAAGTTCTAGCCAGAAGCAATTAGGCAAGAAAAAGAAATAAAAGGTGTCCAAGTTGGAAAGGAAGAATTAAAACTTTTACACTTTGCAAATGTTATGACCCTATATAAAAAGTCTCCCAAAAGTCTAAAACAAAGCTATTAGAGCTAATAAAAATATTCAGCAAAGTGGCAGGGTATAAGATCAACACCCCAATCAGTAGTGTTTCTATACACAAACAATGAACAATCAAAAGAAGAAATCAAGAAAAAAAATCCATTCAGAGTAACAACTAAAATGATCAAATATCTAGGAATAAATCAAGGATGTAAAGGACTTTTTCATAGAAAACTACAAAGCATTGCTAAAAAAAATCAAATAATCCCTAAAGAAATGGAAGGGCATTGCATGTTCATGGAGTGGAAGAATAAATATCATTAAGACATCAAAAGTACCTAGTTGTATTTATAGGTTCAATGCAAACTCAATCAAAATTCCAATAATCTTCTTTGCAGAAATGAAAAAACCAATCATCAAATTTATATGGAAGAATAATAGGTCCCAAATAACTAAAGCCACCTTGAAAAAGAAGAAGGAAGTTCAAAGACTCACTCTTCCCAATCTTAAACTTTATCACAAAGCCACAGGAATGACAACAGCATGGTACTTTCACAAGGATAAAATATAGACCAGTGGAATTGAATTAAGAGCTCAGAAATCAACCCTCAGATTTATGGTCAACTGATTTTTGACAAGGGGGCAAAGAACACTCAATTGGGTAAGAATAGTCTTTGAAACAAATAGTGATGGGAAAACTGGATCTCCTATTGCAAAAAGTAAAAATAAAAAGTAAAAACCTACCTCACACCATATACAGAAACCAACTCAAAGGGAACAAAGACCTGAATATAAGCTAGAATTATCAAATTCTGAGAAGAAAAAGAAAATGTAGGTAATCAACTTTAGAACCATGTGTTAGACAAAGATTTCTTAGACATTTTACCCAAAGCATAAGCAACAAAAGAAAAAATAAATAAGTGGGACCTCATCAAAATTAGACATTGTGGCTTAGGGGACCAGATTAGCTCAAGAGGTTGAGTACCTGCTTCCCATTTTTGAGGTCCTGGTTTTGATCCCCAGTGTGTCCTAAAAACAAAAGCAAACAAATGACAAAAAACAACTCTCATTTGGGAACAGATGTAGCTCAGTTGCTGAGCACCTGCTTCCTATGTACAAGGTCCTGGGTTCAATTGCTGTTACCTCCTAAAAAATAAAATAAAATAAATTGTGGCTTAAAGGACTTTACCATGAAAGTAAAATGACAACCTATAAAATGGGAGAAAAATATGTGGAAACCACATATCTGATAAAGGTTTAATAGCCAGTATGCAAAAGGAAATCTTCCAACTTAACAACAAAAAGGCAAACAACTCAATTTAAAAAATGGGCCAAAGATTTGAATGGACATCTCTCCAAAGAAGATATGCAAATGTCCAGAAAGTACATGAAAAGATGCTTGACATCATAAGCCATCAGGGAAATGCAAATCAAAAGCACAGTGATAAATCACTTCACACCCATTAGAATGACTGATATTTAAAAAATAGAAAATATCAAATGTTGGAGAGGATACAGAGAAATAGGGACACTCATTCATTATTGGTGGAAATGTAAAATGTTGCAGTTGCTGTGGAAAATCGTTTGGCAGTTCCTCAGAAAGCTAATTATAGACTTACCATATGACCCAGCAATTTCACTGCTTGATGTAAACCCAAGAATTGAAAGTAGGGATCCAGACATTTGCACACAAATATTTATAGGATAATTACTCACGATTGCTAAAAGATGGAAACAACCCAAGTGTCCACCAAACAGTGAAGGAAAAAGCAAAATGTGATATATACATACAATGGAAAATTGTTCAGGTGTAAAAAGGAATGAAGTCCCGATACGTGTAACAACATAGATGAACCTGGAAGACATCATGCTGGGTGAAATAAGCCAGATGGCAAAAGGACAAATATTGCATGATCTCACTGATTTGAAACAAATAGAAGAAGAAAATTCATACAGGCTGAATCCAGAATATTGGTTACACAGGGGAGGGAATGGGGCACAGAATGGGAAATTAAGTCTTAAAATGTACAGTGTTACTTTTTGGAATGATGAAAATATTTTAGTAATAATGGTGGTGATGGTAGCACAACATGGTGAGCAAAATTAACAGCATGCATATATATATATATATATGTATGTGTGTGTGTGTGTGTATCTGAATGTAATCAAAAGGGGATATATTACATTGGATACATGGTATACAGAATAAATATTTAAAAAATAATCCATGGACCTGACCTAAACTACATAAGCATGTGTAATTAAACCATGGACTTTTAATAGTACAACTCTAAAAATGTGCTGTCACTAATTCTACCAAACATTTCACAATAATGCAATGTATTGGTGGTTGGGTATTGTATTAATCACCCAAAGGTTTATGACACAAAGTACCAGTACCAGAAATCTGTTGGCTTTTATAAAGGGTATTTATTTGGGGTAAAAGCTAATGGTCACTAGGCCCTAAAGAGTTCAGCTCAAGGTACCATAAGAGGTACTTCCTCACCCAATACCTGTTGCCATGTGTTATAGCAAGATGGCCAGTGATGTCTGCAAGGGTTCAGCCTTCCTCTCTCTCAAGGTTCTGTGGTCTCAGCTCCTCATGATCTCAGCTGTAGGCTTGAGGGCTCATTTCTCTGGGCTCAGCTGCTCAGGGCTCTTCACAAGGTCAGCTATTAACTATCAGGAGAATGGCTCATGCCTCTTCCCAGGACCACAGAATCCTCTTCTGTGTCTATGGAGTTCCCTTCCTCTTTTCTCCCATATCTACTTCTGTGTATCTACTTCTGTATTCTCCTTGAATGAATGCCCATTTATATAGCTCATCAAGGGGGCGGGGCTGTTACACTCTACTGAAGTGATCAAATCAAAGCACTAATCTTAAAATAATTTAATCAAAGACATTTCAGCTGAATCTAATACAATCAAAGCATATCATGCCCAGAGGAACAGACCAGTTTACAAACATAATCAAATATCTCTTTTTGGAATTCATAAATAATATCAAAAACTGTCACAGGTGTTGTATAGGAACCCTGTATTTTATGCATAATTGTTCTATAAACCTACAACTTCTCTAATAAAATAAATAATCATAAAAGCCCATATTTGCTGCCAATTATAAAATTTCAGCTTCATAATACTTAAGATTTATTTGATGAAAGTGGTAATTATTTTAATAAATATAATGGTTTGATATTTGGAGGATCTGCATAACTCAGAGAACCAATATTATCCAAATGGCCAATGTATGGCTACAAATTATGCATAGGTAAATGATCTATACAGAGAATATAATACTCCAATGAATTGAAATGTAACATAGTATAAAGAGTTTATTGATATGATCTAAGATTTCAAATCACAATCACTTACTGACTTTTGGTGCAGTATCAAAGAACATTTACAATTACCTGTAATGAAAACTACATACCTGTGTAAGGTCAGATTTTCTTCATATACTGTAACTACAACAATATGTTGCAGCTGATGAAATGAAGAGGCAGGCATAGCAATTGACTATTGCCTATTAATTTAGTTATAAAAAGATTTGCAAAAATGTAAAACAATGTCATTTCTCACTAAATGTTTTTGTTTGGGAAAAGAGTTATCTTTCCTAAAAATATTACATATGTTAGTATACAACAGGTTTAGTATTATCTTTAAATGAGTTGTAAAATATTTTCTCAGTTTTAATTTTTTTTCAGTTTTAATTTATAATTTTGATAAATAGTGACAGATATAACTCACAAAAACAAAAGTTATAAGACCAGAAATTTTGAGAAGTGCTGCTCTACCACATGGCTATTCATCTTCATTTGTTGGGCATTAGTACTGACACTAGAAGAGACCTTATTGTAATGGTGGCCACTTGCATTGAAACAGAAAACCAGGACTCTTAGACTGGTTATTTTAGCTCTATGGGACTTATATCATCTCTCAAGCACTTAGCTAAGATCTTCTGTTAAGCCAGAAAGACTCTATAGCAGGGGACATTTGTCAGTATAAATTCTGTGACCTAACTAGGACCACAAACTGACACCATATTCCTCTTAGGTGGACTAAGAAAATTAAAGTTCAAAAGCATGTGACTTTTGACATTGCAATTAAACCAACTCTGGACAGTCTGCAAAGTAAAAATGTCCATGGCTAATTATTCTAAGTGCCATGTTATTTTCTCTAAAGTTTTAAAAATCAAAATGCTTGCTACAATCTTTCTTAAAGTGAAGAAGATTGCCTTGATTCCTGACACTTCTTATATCATGTTCTTCAAGTAATAACTGTATTTTCCATAACTCAAATCTCTTTAATAAGGATAATGAGATTTACTTCTTAAGGTGGTTGTGATATAGAGATAGCAAATGTGAAAACACCCAGAAAATACCCAGAAAACACCTGGAACACAGGTACTTAAAAAAATTTTGGTGTTCTTTAAATCTTTTCATTTTCTTGGCCTGTGGATTTCCTCTAATAATAATAATAGCTCTCTTCTACTGTGGTTCCATGAAAGTATGCCTCTCATATCTCTTACAACTTAGACTGAGCACAATTAACTTTTTTTTTAAGATTTACTATTTATTTATTTCTCTCCCCTTCCCCCCTGGTTGTCTGTTGTCTGTTCTATTTGCTGCGTCGTCTTCTTTGTCCACTTCTGTTGTTGTCAGCGGCACCGAGAATCTGTGTTTCTTTTTGTTGCTTCATCTTGTTGTGTCAGCTCTCCATGTGTGCGGCACCATTCCTGGGCAGGCTGCACTTTCTTTCGAGCTAGGTGGCTCTCCTTACGGGGCACACTCCTTGTGTGTGGGGCTCCCCTATGCGGGGGATGCCCCTGAGTGGCACGGCACTACTTGCGCGCACCTCAGTTTCCATCACAGCCTTCACACTGAGACTGAGTTTCCCACAGGCAGCTCCCATCCAGTGACTGATGTGAAAAGGATACTAAGACAGGTCTACTTCAGAGAAGTGAGAAACTTGACTATGGTTGACTTTGTCTTGATGACTCCCATTCAGCTCTGCCAAAGTGTTCTTAATCCACACTGCATTTTATGACCTACCTTCCTCCCTTCTCTCTTTCATTCTTCCTTACTTCTTCCCTCTCTCTCTTCTCCCCTCCCTTTTTCCTACAGAAACATCACACCCTGACTGCTCTGCAACCTCCTCTGGCTTCCTTCCCATTTAGCCTCACAAACATTTTCTAAAATCTCAATTTGGCATTGGCAGCTCAGAATCTACTGTGTGCTTAACAGGTGCCAGTCACTGTGCCGTTATTTCTCTTAACCCTTCTAATGACTGCAGAGGTAGGTAGCATCATTATTCCCATATTAAAAATAAGAAAGCCGAGGCATTCCAAGTTTAAGCAAACTGATCAGGATTGTCAAGGAGGATTCAAAGCCTGGATTCATACTTTAAAGGCTCTATACTACACCTCTCCACCCTAAAGGACTGGGGTTATAATTTAAAATAGAATAACCCAAGAAGACTCCTGATGATCTTGGGAAACAATAATGCCTCTGATCACTTCTAAATTCAATCCTGCTCAAGAGTTTGAGGAAATAAAGGCCGAAGGTAGAGGAATCTGGAAGGCATCTGGGAAATGGCTGATCAAGTGAAGAGATAAATTCTATTGAAACCCAAACAACCTAGAACCTGGAAATCAAGGGAGGGGCCACTGGTTTAGCCAGATCAAAGACGAGTCTCAAATTTCAAGACAAAAATTTAAGTTAAAAAAGCAGTCTGCTCAATGTTATAGAGCTAAAATGTAGATAATGCTTAATCGAATTTTGTTACTAGTTAGATTTGCGAAATTGCTTCAGCTGATCGTGAAAAACACAGAGAATAACAGGCAGCCAAAATGTAATATCAGTTAACCCAAGACCTAAATAACTATAATTTCAATCCTAGGATTCAAATCCATCTTATTTTGTACATGCTATCTTCTAACTATCTGTGCATTTGAATCAGCAATATAAACCTCCATTATATATTATGCTGAGTTCCAGTCGTTTATATATTCAAGTCTTACACACACAAAAGAAACAGAAACAAAAACCATTTGATTTTCATACTCTTTGAAATATAGAATGGCAACACTGCCTTGGGAAAATGATAATTGAGGGAGAGAAAAGAGGATTAATCTAACCCATTTCCTGTTCTTGATCCCCATGGATTCAAATTTAATATATTATGAATCTGTTTTCCACATCTTTTTATAGATAGGGTACTATAAATACGATTAAAATGATATTTTCTATTATAATCAATAACTAGACTAAGTGTATAGATAATAAAAGAGAAAAAAGAGAACTATTACTGTAATAAATTTATGTACTCTACTCTAAAATCTATGCATTTAAGTAACTTTTCTTAGACATTCAATTTATTTGTAATCATAACCCTAGTTTACATCCAAAACCCTCACAACCCAAATTCCAAATTTAGACAAAAAATGTACTCTTCAATTATGTACAAATTTCTGGAGTGGAAAATAGTGGCAATCACATAATTGATAATGATGACTATGATGATGATGCTGGCTTAGCACTCATTACTTTTCACAGAACTTAGTCTATAATAATAACTTAAGTTCACAACATCTTTATCAAATAGATGAAGCAAGCAAACCTTTTTTCCTAAAGAGGAAAGCACAGCAAACAAGATGACTTACTTAACATCAGAGAATCTGTTATAATTTGTAGACTCTGCCCCTAGATCATAGATAAAATGAATTGAGGAAAAGACTTCCCTCACGCAATGCAATTCTAGAGGGTACACTACTCATATGTTACCCCAAATCCTGTGTCAAAGATAAAGGAATATAGATACTTAGCTTCGTTACTAAACTTATCTTATTCATAATTAGATCTTACTGCATTTTAACTTATCAGTTAAAATGGTTTTAGTCAAATGGGAACATTTCAAAAATATTTTGTCTATCATCTTCATAACATTTTAAAATGAGACTCTGAGGGTCTCCAGTATTCGAAGCAGTATTTTGTAGAGCTTTGGGATTTTTCCTTTGGCACCTTCATAATGCTTTTGGGCTCCTACTTTAAAAGACTTCATTTTGCTAAGGGGTGCCATATTTCCCACTTTAAAGATTCTGACATGTTTTAATGGCCCTGTCTTTGAAGAAATGAATATCTGTTAGATTCCCTGATGAGAAAGTTTCCTATTCTGGGAGAAAGGAAGTCCTCCATTGAAGTTATTTACCAGATTATGGATTTAACCCTGGAGACAAAGTCTAATCCCTGGTAGAGTTATCATCTTTTTGAAAATATTAATATGTTTGGAAAAGGTTCTACATCTGAAGAAATTCTTATTGCTGGAAGGAGGCTATCTTTAAAATTTTAGCAGGTTGTTGGTTTCAAGCATAGAATGACTTCTGTGGGAAAACATTAAAGTAAGAAGTGTTTTTTTAGTATTTCCTTGTAGAACATTATGAAAATCAGAATAGAACTAGTATTTGTCAAAATGTGGTATGAAATGTATTTATCAATATTTTTTATTTAAAGTTAAGATGTTAAGCTAAATCTATTTTACTTAAAATTATTTACATGTCTTTACTTGTTATCTTCTATATGTTAGCTGTTTAAAAATATATAAAAAAGACCTAGCATAAGCAATGATAAACATTAGGTTGCATACTGGTCCACTAATGAAGAAATAAATGTTCTTTACAATTCTCTTTTTTATTCTATCCCTGGGGCTCAAAATCTTTCTAAGGATAACCTTACACATCTGGGGAATTCATATTTAGTAAATTGCAGGATGAGGAAAGGAATGGAGGATTTTTAATTATAAATATTTTAATTCTTTACACTAGAGAAAATAAGGATGAAAGAGAAAAGACAGCTAAAACAGAAGAGAAGGAGAAAAGCCAGGTAATTATACAAGCTTTATTTCACTTAATTCCACAAAGAATGTAAAGTACAATAAGAAAAGGGTCACAAAAATAGGGCTGGGGGAAAGAGAGAGATTTATAAACCTAATGACGAATTTAATTTTACTAAAGACACTAAATAAAATCCAATGAAATTTTAGTAAAGTTTTATTTAAAATTATTTTCTTTTCCTGATTTCTTAATAAGTTTTCCATGAGAAATTCTCTTGAAATTATTTTATGAAAATCTCAAGAAAAGATATCTTCTGTGCGCTTACATAAAAGTGCTAGGAAGTTATATCTGATTACCAATATTTGATGTTATTCAATGGTTTTGCTGGCAGTAAAAGGATTGAATCTATAATTTGGCCTCAGACTATTTTGCAGTTGTATCTCCTCTGATCACTTTACAGTGTCCAGCTAAACTGCAATTCTCATTATCCTGATCACAGTTACATATGTTTTTATCCTCAGCTTATCTCCAATTCCTCAAATACTGACCTAAATAAATACTGTATTTTCCCAGGATTGTCATAAATATATTAATTGTAATGTAATTTAAATATATTTATGATAATAAAAAATCAAAACAAATGAATTATAAATTAAAAACAATTAAAATTGGAAAAATCTTTAAATCAATATAATTTTTAAAAATTTTAATAAAAGCTAAAAATTGATGTTAAGTTTAATTGTAGAAAGAGATATTCACAGACCCAGTTCTATACATGTGTAGACTTTGCATTTTGATTTTAATATGTTTAATGTGGAAATTCCTGTTCAAATAAATATATTGTATAAAGTAAGATTTATTAGTAACTTCAGTGTTTTGCTAGTTTAAGAAAACCAATTTTTCTATTAACCATAATCTTGCCAGTTGTAATAAGGTATTCCTTGATGACTCTTTAAAGCTACATTGCTCCCTTGAATAAAATGTTCACATTGCTGTTATTAAATTCTGCATTAAATGTGTATCCAATCTAGTTATTGCTAAAACTTAATATATTTATGAATGGATCCACTTACCTTATCAGTTATTTAACTAAATGTGATTCTATTATTACAGAACCACCTTTTCTGATCTAGCAGATTTGCATTCCATGAACATATATGAAATCTATTTCCCCCAACTTGCATCTATTTCCTTTACCACAGATTTTGTTCAAATAGCAAATCATGACTACATTTGACAAAAATGAGATGCAAACTCCAAGTGCAAATCTGGGCACTAAAATGTCATGGCAGAATTTAGTGGTCAGTTAGATAAACTAATGATTATATTACTATTTTAAAGTTATCATTTGAATGAAAACACAAAATTAAACAAATTTATGAGAGAGAACTTATGTGCCCAGTGTAAGAACTGCTTTGTGTAGTATATACACAATAATATATATATTGGTCAATACAATCAAAGCATTGTTCTTACCCACTGTGGGAGGCAGAAACCTCTGCATCATCTTAGATACTATCTTCTCCCTTAATCCATATATCAAATTCATCTGAGAATCCTGCCATTTTATACTGTAAATATTTCTTGACTCACTCACCCATATTCACCATGGCCCCAGAGTCATCTTTCCAGTGTGTAAATCTCATCCTCTCACTTCTTTGGTTAAATCACTTCCTTGGTTTGCCAGTGCTCATAGGATAAGAAACTTACCTGATGAATAGTCTATCAGGCCTGACTTACTGTCCTTAGCCCTTCAGCCTTATCTCACCAAAGGCCACTAAGCTCTCTTTGTCCTCTAGGTATATTGCCTTTATGTTTTGTTTTTGTTGTTGTTATTGTTTGTTTGCTTTAAAGAAATTTTAGATTACTTAAATGTTACATTAAAAATACAGGGAATTCCCATGTGCCCCACTTCCTCCTCCTCCCATACTTTCCCATATTAGCAACATCTTTCATTAGTGTGGTATATTTGTTTCAATCGATGAACACATATTGCAGCATTTCCACTAACCATGGATTATAGTTTACATTTTAGTTTACACTCTGTCCCACACAATTTTTTAAGTTTTGACAAACTATATAATGTCCTATGTCCATCATTGCAACGTCATGCAGGACAATTCCAATGTCCCGAAAATCCTCCATATTGCACATATAATTCCAATGTCCCCAAAATGTCCCCATATTACACATATTTTTCACACTCCCTCCCCTCAGAGCCTCTAGTGGCCACTGCCTTTATATCAATGATACAAGTTCTTCCATTGCAAGAATAACAATATCTATAGTAGAATAATAGTAAGTCTACTTTAGTCCATTTTCACTTCCCAATCCTGAAGATTTGGGTATGGTGATGCCCACCCTGCCTCTGATTGAGAGGAGCCTTAGATCCCATGGGGCAGATGGGTAGTACTATTTTGTTTGTAGTTGCAGACACTCTCTGTTCTCTGGGATGGTCATTGTCCATCATCATCTCCTTATTATTTTTCCTGGGTGAGTCCAATGAACTGGAGAGTAGGTGTTGCAACTCTGCTGAGATTCAGGGTCCAACTGGTATGCCTCTGATTCACTTTGCTTCCTTCTCTCTCATTAAATGCCAAATGACACAGATATCCTGTTTTGGATTTCTGGGAGGTTAGTGGGAAAAAAATATGGTTTCTAGAGTTGAAAAGCACCAGATTGGAATCCCAGATTTATTCTATTAGCATTGTGACCACTGTGTATTATATAATCTTCCTCAACCTTAGTTTCCTGCCTTATGAAATATAGATAATAACACTTCTTTTACAAGTGTGTTGTGAAAATTATATATTACTTACTTACTTTCCAATCTTAAAGTAGAATTAGGTCTTATTATCTTCTAACCCCCCTGGTATCTAGATAAAGAAAGTGCTCAATAAGTATTTAATGAATCAAAGTAAAGAGACAGAAAGAAGAGACAGAATAAGTGAGAAAAGAAAGGAAAGAGGAAGGGAGGGGAGGAGAGGGAAGGGGAGGGGAAGCCGAAGGAAAGAAGGAGAAATAGGAAGAAAGAAGATAATTTCTCCTTTTGTGTGAGGTGCAAACATCAAATCACTTTGAGTTTAGTGAACTGTTCACATAGTGTACTAAGGAAAATATAGTTGATGAAATAAAAATGACAGTAAAGAAGATTGAAGAGTGTAATTCTGATAAAATAAGGAAAAAGAAACATTGTAGATGTCTGAGAGGTTATTTTGGCTTTTGCACCTAAAATAGATTTTAGCATAAAGGAGATGAAGGGAGAGACTGGATGGGAAGTACTGGAACCAGGACAGGGCTCAGTGTTGTGAAATTGAAAATAAAAACATTATGGGGAAATTTGCAAATGTTATTTCTGGGCTGACTAAGGGACAATGTTGAGTGAACATATCAAATAACTACTGAATACTATTCTCCAAGCATATTTTCCTCTTTCCCATTCAGCATCTTTAGTCATGTTGGAGAGCTTTGCAAGTTGGAAAATAGTGATAAGGTTAACATCATGTTGAATGGATGATTGTTTCAGGGTGAAAGATGTATAGATGACAACACATTTGCCTGATTTCCAAGGGCATGTGACCTCAGTACAGCTGTGAAGATTTTACTAGGAAGAGAACAGGGTTAGGAATAAAGTTTTGAGAATTATTTATATGTACTTTGAATTGAAAACACTTAAAGACCCTTAGTAAATAATTTTGTCAATAACCAGAGGGCCTAGGAATAATTATCTCAGAGGAATGGACATGTGGCTGTGAAGAAGGCAAAAAACTGCTTACAGTTGATATAAAAGAAAGAGAAGTCAAGAAAACAGAGAAAATCATCAATGAAATTCTGAGTGAAGGTGTAATTTGCATTATAGGTGTCTAATTCCAGTAAGGTTAGAAGTATTTTATTAATACATCTTCTTTCCATTATAGAAGGGGTGGCATGAGGGAATATTCATGCCAGTCTGATCCTTGGTTATTGTTACCTCATTATACCGGGGTGAATAAGTAATTTGAATGGGGAGAAGGGAGTAGCAGTGCCTTACTTTCTAGGATTTTAAACCCTAAAAAGCATAGTCTTATATGAGAATAAATTGAAGATGCTTAATATACTTCATAGAGCTGAGAGAAAGGTAAGTTGCTTCCCCTAAAGCACATATGGAATTTCTGTCTCTAAGAGTTTCTGAAGCTTTGCCCAGAAAAGGTCTTCTGTAAGAGTGAATATGTGGCGCCACTGTGGCAAGTGGTTGAGCACCGTTTCCCACTTATGTGGTCCTGGGTCCAATCCCATCCCCAGCATCTCAAAACCTTAATTAATTAATTAATAATAATAATAAAATAAAAATTGAGTATGTATTTTTAATTGATTCTATTATCTTGTTTATGCTCCTTAGTTCAAATCCAAAATAATCTGTTACTTGCATTTCTTATAAACATGCTTGAAATTATTTTGAAATTTAATTGTCTCTAAATGGCAGATAGTAGCTTAGCTCTGTGCAAATAGTTATCCATTTATATATAGATCATAATGCATTTGTTGCAGAACATTTAATGGCACCCCAGTGAGAAAAGATGGAATAAAAGGATATATGTAATACAACATATTAAACTATTTTCAACCAAATTGAATTTGCTTTGACTTTTGCAGGGGATGATTCTCTAAGGACAATCATGGAAGTAGCAATGTGAACGGTCAATAAGGCTATTTTTTGTTCTGTTTCAGGCTTAAAATATACCAAGTAAATAGAGTTAGATGCCGAAAAAATATATACTCTACCCTGATTAATGGATGCTATAGATATCTTTCTGCTCTGTCTGCTTGGTTAGCTTTGTTTCAAATGTGATACAGATCTCATGCTGCACGGCAGATCCAGAAATAGTCCATGTTCCTTTAAATTCAGGCAATGCATCATTTTCTATTACACTGTGTCACATCAGTCTATGACTGTAAAGCATGAGTTATAAGGATATGGACCAGTAGGTGAACTGGTCCCAACAAACAGACAATTTGAAGATCAAGTAAAATATTCTCATAAAAATATTTTAAAAATGGAATCATAAATAATATATAAGACTCATGAAATACATTGCTCCTTATTTGCTTGCAAAGTCAACATTCCACATAATCTTTCTAAAATGTCTCTAAACTGCACCTTGACCATATTTATGTATATCATCTAGCTCTTACATAAAAGTTTCCTACATCAAATTTCACCTTTATTTTATTCAGGTATTAGTTATATAAAAGATAAATAATGCAACAGACTTCCATGTGTCTTTTCTCTCTCTTTACATCATCAATGCCGAACAAAACATAATGGGAGACACTAAAATTAAAATGGAGACAGAAGAAAAGACTTTCAAGGATAAGTAGTTATATTTGTTTTAAAAATCAATATTATTCCAGTGTGTCCTTAAGTAAGGGTAATGTGATCAAAGCAATGCTATATAATTACCATTATGATGATTATCATTAACATTTATGTATTAGGTATTGCAGAGCATTTTAAAACGTATATAGTTTTAAGATATACATTGTTGCAAATCAGAAAGCTTATAAAATAAATTTAAAACGAACAAGAAGGATGGGAAATTACAATCAGGGGAAGAAAAGATGGCAATTTAATAATATTGCAAAACTATATAGTCTTCTATAAATATCAAATACTGATATTTTATTATTTAGAGATGCTTAATAAAGGTTAAGTGTGAAAGCATACTTCAAATAGTATTGAGAAGAAATTGAGGAAGATTCTAGGTCTAGATACAGTGAAGGAAATGGGAAAAGGTAACTCTGGTAATTTTGGTCAATAGTTATAAAGCTCCACATTGGCCAATCTGTCTGTTTGCCACTTTCAACCCTTATAAACTTACCCATTGGGGGACATCAAACCCACTAGAGTCAGATCCATGGGCAGATTAGAAATAACTGTCCTTGTTGCACAATAAAGCAACAACAGCAGCCTTCTTTATTTAAAAATTTAATATTTTTTCCACCATGGACTTTCCATTATTTTTTTAAATTTTGCATTCAAACATTATTTATCTTGATTACTGGATTTTTGTTGTCCCCTAATATTAATATTTTGTGCTGCTTGTTTCACCTTAATTCAGGTTCTGAGTTTCAGACAAGGAGTACAAAGTAGAATATGGATGCCTGCTTTCAAGGAGCCAAATGTTCATATAAATTTTGTTTCCAAATCAATATCCTCTATCCTATAGTTTTTTTTCCTTTCTCCCTTCCTCTCATTCCACAAGGCACAGACACGCCCTTTAAAAGTGTCTCTCACTCTTTTCCTAGAAAACTCTACATTTCTATCAAGTGTTTTTCAGAATATTTATTTCCTAAAGTTTAAATTATTTTTCATAACTTTCATTTTTCCCATTGCTATGTAAGTTTCACCAGCATGTTTAATGGAGTCCTAATTGCATAGGCTTTGGGCTGATTCACTTGTCTTCCAGATTCCAGTTGGGTTCAGTCAATGTGGAGCATCAGCAACAGATTGGAAGGTTGAAGGAGAGTGAGGTCAGGATTTAGTGCCCTCTTGCCTTCCTTGCTAGGTCTTCTTGACTGTGTGTCCTGTAAGCATTCCTCTCAAGAAAATCTCTTTCCCCTCTCCTCCTCCCTCTAGGACTGAAGTGTTTTTATAAACTCTTTCAGGTTTCCCCTTTACCCCATTCATACCTTTGTAAATGGTTCCTTCGCAAATAACAATCCTCAAGTTGTCCTAAGTGGAGCCCACCATCTCTTTCTGCGAGGGACTCTGACTAATGTGCTCACATATCTTAGAATAATGGTTATCTGCTTTTTCAGCATTTGCCTGTCACTAGTTAACATTTATTTTGATGTTCACTTTTATGTCTTGATACTAATTGTTTTGTTGGAATTTTCGGTTCATGTGAAATTCTTTTATTTTAGTATTTTTGATTAAAATATTTTCAAATAATCTTATTCACACTCTGTTGGCTTTAAATATGGGATTTAGAACATGAATTGACTTTAATTGATACCACATTATACACATGAAATATTGTAAAGTGTTTACTTAAAAGGCTTTTAAAATTTGACTTCTTTTTCCCTACTGAGACTTCTTCAGCACTTATTTACAGATTATCAACCACTGTAAGAGACTCTAGGTAAGCACTATTGGCATGGTGCACAGAGTTTGTGGTGTCATCTATGCATTCCTGATAGATTCTTCTTTTTTTCTTTTCTCATTCAATATTTAGAAACTGCAATAATCTTGCAAAGCAGATGACTAAGCATGATAACACCCTGAGTGAGGGTCTGGGGACCACATTATAGTAGTATGCTAGGACTTTTGTAAGTGGGCTTTGTAACTATTGCAACTGTTTTGTAGCTTTGGGAAGCCCATCTCTGGATTCACAACTTTTTTATAGGAAGTCAGACATGGAGATGAGTGGGGCTTCATAAGAATGGATGCCACGAATAGGGTACAATGTATTTCTAGTTTGTACAGTGAATTCAACTATCAGATTGTATATAGTGGACTTAAATTCAAAGACTTTTCCTTGAAGCAGTCATAAGTAATTCGAACCAAATATATCTTTCAGTCGACAGTTTTTGTATATTATTATACAGTCCAGTAGTGATCTTATTAAAATTAACAATGGAAAGTAACATCCTAAATCATCTTCCATTGGTTTTAAGTAACTTATTCTTGCTCTGCTTTATAAAGTGCTATGGGTAAAGACTCTGGCTATTCATACACTTACTCCACATCAACAGTACAGTATTAGGGAAAATGTACCCAAGTGTTCATGATTTCTTGAAATAAATACTATGAGGTGATATGTTATTTTAAAGAAAAGGGCATAATAAGCAAGTATACTTTAGTCTAAAACTAAATTTTAACCTTATTTGTTTAAATATATACATATATTTCTTTAATAATCTGAATACTTTATATTCACATCACAGGCAGTGATAGCAGATATTTTACTCAGTAGATTATATTTCAATGAAGGGAAGAAACGGGATGCCTAGACTTATTGAATGCATACTACATGCTGGATATGGGGGAGTTTAGGCATCTTCATTTGAGTGGCAGCTCTGCCACTTACTAGCAGATGAGTTACCCCTGTGCCTCTATTTCCCCATTTTTGAAATTGGAATGATATTTATAATGTATATACCATAAAAGTCTTATAAGGAAAAATGACTGAATATATGTAAATTGTGCCTGACACAGAAAAGTGCTGAAAAATCATTAGCTACTGTTGTTATATGTATTAATTCTTAATTCTTTATAACAATACTTTGAGAGGGTGGCATACCTAGTTTTTGGAGAAGGAAACCAAGACAAATAAAAACCAGTTATCTGTCCCAGAATCCCTAAAATTAAAACATATATTTGATCATTATAAAGAATCACTGTGGCAAAATCATGGATAGTTAAGCAACAGATATTATATTGTGTTTTATGTTATTGTATTATTCAAGGTTCTAAATAGAGGGAACTAGCAAAATTAATAAAATGTGGTATGGTGATACAGAGATATGCCCCAGAAAAACATGTCCTTAAACTTAATTCATTACCATAGGTATGAACCCATTGTAAGGAGGACATTTTGATGAGGTTACTTCAGTTGAGGTGTGGCCCACCTCAATCAAGACGGGTCTTATGACTATTACTGGAGCCCTTTATAAACAGCATGAAACTCAGAGAGAAAGAGAAAGCCACAGAGGGAGCAGCAGAAAGAAACTACAAGTCAAGGTAACCCAGAAGAGAAGGGAGAGGCTGCCATGTGCATTGCCAAGTGACAGAAAAGTGAAGGACCAAGAAGAGCCCCAGAAAGCCACTGTTTTCTGGGAGAAAGCATCACCATGATGATGCCTTGATTTTGGACTTATCCTAGGCTCAAAGCCATGAACCAACAAATCCTCATTGTTTAAGTCAACTCGTGGCTTGGTACTTGCTTTGGCAGCCAGGAAATTAAAACATAAGTTTATCTCTTAATACTGACCAAAGTTTAACACAAATCAACTCTGAGTTTAAAGAGAAATGAAAAGAAAAAGATGAACAGGAAAGAGACAAAAAAAGGGAGAATGAGAAAGAGAAAGAGAGGCAAAGAAAGGGAGAATGAGAAAGAGAGGGAAGGAAGAAAGGAAGGAAGGAAATAGAAGAAGTTGACAAACGGTCTTGAGTGCACACCAAAGTAGTCAGAAGAATTAAAGGGGAAAAAATGTGGGAGGGCGGCTTTTCCTTATTTTCCTTGATCACCTTACTAATCTCACTCTGTCTTTCACACTGTTTTCTTTGTGACTCCTCATGCAACATTTGCTAAAGTGACTTTACACCTCTATTTTTCAGTATACTTTAATTTCTGGTCTCTTATCTTTTGTTGGTTTGTATCATAACCTTATTGTGATTTCAAAATATGCATGAAGATTTGCTGTATAATAGAGGGGAAAAAAAGTAACCCCATCAAAAATGCCTCTTTACTCTGTTGATCAACACTCCCTCATATCCATGCACATTGGTTAAGCATCTGTCTCCTGGTTTGCTTCTTTGTCAAATTTACAGATTATTCTGCATAACTTTTCACCCTGAATCTGTACTCTACATGACATAGGTAAAAAAGCACATAGCAAAGTGCAATACTCTTTCTTCGGAGAGTGAACATGCAGTGCAAATTCATGCTGTGAGGATCTGCAAAGCTCCTTGAGCTTATGAACAGGTGTGAAAAATGTTGCAGCAATCTGGAAAAGCATATTTTAGACAAACTACTATTGTATTATTTAGGTAACAATGAAGTTGTTTACCCACAAAAGAGTAGTTTTTCATATGAGGATGTAACTTTGAAAATTTAAATCTAGAAACAGTCACCATTAGAAAATGCACAGGTAAATAATTAAAAAGTTAAAATCAAAATACCAACAATAGTCACATATTTTATACATAAAAATGATCAGCTTTCTCCAGTTTTCATCACAAAAAGAAATATTTCTTTGCAATGGCTGAAGAGTAGAATCTAGATCCTGAATATTTAATAGAAAATAAAATGATATTTATTTTTAAGTGCATTCTACATTCAATACAACTGCATACTCACAACAAATCTATTGCGTTCCCCTGACATAGTTACTGCAAAGGTTTTTCCTTTGCTGTCCCAAGGGCCCAATTGATTTATCTGCCAGAAGCCTAAAGCCCCAAAATAAGATAGCTTTGAGTTTACAGAGGTCATTTTTCATTGTCTAAATAAAAATTTCTAAACAAAAATCTCTCATCCTGTTAACCGCAGGGTCCTTATCTCCCCAGAGGCTACAGCAACCTGAAAGAAGCCATTTCAATTCTTTCATGAAGAAAGATAAAAGCAAGTTTTCGATTAGAAAGCCCAGGAAAGCCTTCTTATTAAACGGTGGTAACAGTAACTAGTAGAAAAGGCAAAAATGTTGTAGAATGGGGCCGGGGAAAAGGAGAAAATAATTATGCATGAGGCCAACCATATACAGGGACTGCCAGGACCATCTGAGACAGTAGCATTTGAAAAGGCAAACAGAAGTTTACAAAACCTTGTAACTCCTTAGAGTTGTTCTATCAAGGTCCTTAATGAAGTGCCTAGTTTTCTCAAGCATGTTCTCTTAATTGTGTGTGCCTACTTTTATCAACTAACATTACTTACGTGTCACAATAATTATGCATTCAGTCCCCTCCTCTGCGATCTGCCCACATTCAAAGTGCTTTACAGCACAGGCAAGGTGGAACGTGGCATACTATCCTAGTCATAGCATAATAGATTTTGTGGGGCTAAGGTAAAAGGAGAATCATCCAAAACGATTTCTTAGACTAAGTTTTGATAAAGAAGGTATCACTAAGGATGATGCTCTGGGAAACAATCCAGAACCGTGAAAGGAAAGGATTTTGCTATTTGGAGAGACTAGCAATAAGTGAAGGAAAATGAAAAATGCTGTTTATATTTTAACTTACTTCTTTCAGTAGAATGATGGAGGAGAAATGAAATAATTTGGGGCGTGTTTACACTAAAGCATAAACTAATTAGCTGGTTAAAGTGCCAGTGAATCCTTCCTAATATCCCTGAAAAAGAAAAACGGTGGGTGGGGGGAGCTTAAATCAATAAGCTTAAGCTTTGAAAGTTCTTTTCTCAGTTTGTCCTCTAACTGTATATCTTATTACCTATTTTTTAGATTTTTATTAATGTTAAATTATGATACAAGGGGAGGTAGCCCCAGGCAAGAATGAACCACACAGGCATAATCTATGAAGTCTGGCTTGCCATATCTACCCTCTCTTAGCCTTGAGGTAGTACCTACAAATATAAACGTATCCCTCTCAGTCCAGATACTTATTCTGAAAAATATCTGAAGGTGCTTTTTATTCTGTATTTTTCTTCCTTGCCCAAGAAAATACAAAAATAATATTTCTATAAATTGATTGTAAACTGTAATTCTCACAAACCAGAGGTTAGAAAGTATGGCTTCACATTAAATATTTTAATGCTAAAATTATTATAAACCTTATAGGGAATTTCTAAACTTTCTAAGAGTTTATTCTAGAGGTAATTAATCCTGGTTTCAGGTTGGTTCAGGTAGATTCCTTCCTGTTATAAACAAGACAAAACATGAGAATGCGTGTGTGTGTTGTCCTGTACCTATCATAGGTAATGGTAATACCAGCTTTGAATATTTCTAGACCAAAATAATTTTGGCTCTTTTCGATGGGGTAGAACTTTGGAGATTCATTTATTACTAGTTCTTGTGTTATGAGGAATCCCAGTCCTTCTCAGCAGAAAACATGAGCCCTTGTGGCCACCTTCAGGCAAGTGGGATGATTTTATATCAAACAATTAGTCTTCATTATAAACCTCAAGTATTACTTATAGGGTATCAAACAAATGACCAGTTTTGCTGTTTCCTAGACATATGGATCTTCCCTCAACTAGAAATATAGGATACTACCTCGCTGGGCACCCATCAGAAGGTGGAGTGTTGCTGTCTCAGATCTCATGTGCCATCAAAATCTAAGCTGAGGAAATGGTGATACCTGGGTGGGGGGTGGGAATTTATCCCCCTATAGCTTATAAATTCTGACATTCTGTGTTGAATTAGAATGTCCCATTCCAGGGTATCATAACTGGCTTCAGTTGACCCCCCAATAATTGATGTCATTGAGTTGAATGTTGATGCCCTTGCCTTTATAGAAGGCTGTTGAAGCACTTTGGTGTTATTTATGAATTCCAAAAATAGATATTGGATTATGTTTGTAAATTGGTCTGTTCCTCTGTATTAGATTGTATCATCTTCAGTGGTTTCACTTTTACATGACTACATAATGATTAAGGCTTTGTTTGGGCCACATCAGTAGGACATGGAGTCCCCACACCCTTGGTGGGCAGGGACTCACAAAGAAACAACATGGTTGGAGAAAAAGTTAGAGTTTTAATGTTGGAACCCTGGGAAGTTAACTCACAGATACATGAGGAAAGAGAGAAGGCTCCATTAGACACAGCAGAGGCCCTGGGAAGAGAGACAAGATGTTTACCTGATAGTTTACAGCTGGCCTTGTGGAAAGCTGCTGAGTCCAGGGAGAAACGAGTCCTGGGAGAGAGATGGGACTTATTCTAGCCTAGAGCTGGCATTGGAAGAAGCTGGGACCACGGACCTTAAGAGGAAGAAGAAGAGAAAGCCTGAACCCTTGCAGATGTTGGCAGCCATCTTGCTCCAACACTTGGCACAACAGACTTTGGTGAGGGAAGTAACTTATGCTTTATGGCCTGGTAACTGTAAGCTTCTACCCCAAATAAACACCCTTTATAAAAGCAAACAGATTTATGGTATTTTGCATCAGTACCCCTTTGGCTGACCAATACAGCTATGTACAACAAGCAGCTCTATAAAATTACTAATTGCAGTTCACATAGCAAGTTTGGGGAAGGCATTCTCCTGTGTATCCTTACATCAAAGTCTACATAGAAGATGTGCTTTTATAGTAAATGAGTTATGGATAACTCATTTTATTCTTTTATTTTCATATATTACAAATATAAAACATATCAAATATTTTGCGAAACAGGTTGTACCATAAATAAATAGTAAAGGAATGACTGAACTCACATTACAGAAGCACCATATACTCACTAAAAGGCACTTCCATCTCTCATGGTCTTCAGTAATAGTCATGTAAGTCCTGAGGAGAAGTCTGGAGAGAAGCAGTCCACAGCTGGTGCAGCTACTCAGGAATGCCAGGAGGGACCAAGCTGTTTCCATCTTTCTACACTGCTATCCTCAGACTATCCTTGTTTTAATCCCTGTGCATATAGACCCTGGGTGGCAAAACAGCTACCACTCTTCCATTTACTACAAGGCCATATTTAAAAAAAAAAAGAAAAAGTAGCAGAGGAAAGTGATAGCACCAGCCATGCTCATATGAGGAACAAAATATAACCAGATGCCCCTCAGCAGACTTTCCCTCATGTCTTGTTGGATATAACGAGAATACAAGAAGACCCTCTTACTGCAAGAAGGGCTCAGAATGAGAGCTTTTCAAACTCATGGTATTGATAGCAAGAGGTCGGAAGTTGGCATGGCTGGTCAATCACCATAAGTTATATAAGACAAGGAAAAAAGAAAAAAGAAAACAGGTTTTGCCATGGTTATTAAGAAACCTCAAAAGAAATTCCTAAATATTCATCAAGTTTAGAAAATAATAAAGTACCACATTGAATAATTATAAAATAGCTGAGAAAGTTGTAGAGGTTTGTCTTCATAATTTAGATGGTTACTTCTCAAGTAAGCTAATTTGATGGTGTCATACTATCATTAGCCAAGATCTCTAGGTCCAAAATAAACTTAGTGTCAAGTTCAATCTTATGATAAAGGATGTAAATCACACATCAAAAAAGAGTTTCTGATATTAACTAAATTATTTGGCCAACTTATTGTCAAACCTGATAAGTTAACATTGTTTTTACTTGGTAATATGGTGAAAAAGAATAAAATGAGTGGCAGACTTGGTCCAGTGGTTAGGGCGTCTGTCTACCACATGGGAGGTCCGCAGTTCAAACCCCGGGCCTCCTTGACCTGTGTGGAGCTGGCCCATGCGCAGTGCTGATGCACGCAAGGAGTGCCCTGCCACACAGGGGTGTCCCCCGCATAGGGGAGCCCCACGCACAAAGAGTGCACCCCATAAGGAGAGCCGCCCAGCGCAAAAGAAAGTGCAGCCTGCCCAGGAATGGCACCGCCCACACAGAGAACTGACACAACAAGTTGATGCAACAAAAAGAAACACAGATTCCCGCGCCGCTGACAACAACAGAAGCGGGCAAAGAAGACGCAGCAAATAGACACAGAGAACAGACAACTGGGGTGGGGGGAGAAGGGGAGAGAAATAAATAAATAAATCTTTAAAAAAAAAAGAATAAAATGTCTGCTCTGCCTATTTCTTTTCTTTTTTTTAAAATGTGTTTGCTTTAATAAAATATTATATTTTATTTGTGTTTTCTTTGCATAACTCTTTTCAAGTCATGTAGTCCTTTTATGAGTTAGTTTTGTTCAAATCGGGTAGCATAATCCATAAATCCACTTACTGAGGCACATGAAAACTATAACATTAAGCTTAGCCTGTACCAGGCACAGTTGAAAAGGCTTTATTCACATTTTCTGATTTTATCCTCATGAGGGCCAAATGAGAGTTATTATTAATATCTCCATTTTATGGATGAAAAAAACTGAGGCTTAATGAGGTTTTAGAAACTACTCCAGTAGCAAAGCTTTAGACCCAAACTCAAAACTAATCGACTAATCAATAAATTAATTGAATAATCATTATAATTCAACCAAGCATTCCATGAAATAAAGTGTTTGTTTATACTCACATTCTAAGACCAAGTAAGAAGACCAAGAAAACCAAAGTAGACTTATGGATTTATGGAAGGTAAACCTCCAAGGAAATTCAATCCAGTTTTACATTTGTGCATACTGTAGAATACAACAAAGGTTAATCAGAATGGGTTTCTTTTTCTTCTTGTTGTTGTTTGTTTGTTTCTGAGGTGCTAGGACCAGGGATTGGACCCAGACCTAGTACATGGGAAGCCAGTCCTCAACCACTGAGCCACACTGACTCCCCTGAGTTGGTTTTTTCATTTGTTTTTTGTTTGTATCTTTTGTTCTTAAGAGGCACTAGGAACTGAACCCGGGACCTCCCATGTGAGAAGTCACTGAACCACTTCAGTCACATCTACTCCCCTATCAGAATGTGTTTAATCACTATAATTTTTAAGAAAAGAAAGATACAAATATATTTTATGAAAACCAAAAGCATATTCTTGTAAACAGTCAACTAGTAAAGAAATTCAGTGAGTTTTAAAAACACTTTCAGTTTAATGAATAAAAACCTTACTGTATCTAGGAAACTTCATGAGACTTCTATCCCCCAATCGCCCATAAATTAATTCAGAAGGTAACATAAATATCTGCAAGAGTGCTACTAAAAAAAACAACAACAAAAAAAACAGGGAAAGCAGTGAATTTACTGAGCATTTGATTTTTCTGGTGACATTAGCATTAGAACACGTGAACACAGATACCACATGCATGGCAGGAGCCAGGGAGTTAGTTCACACTCAGTGGCAGTGTGTTTACTGTCACTGCACAGACCTCGGTCTATGCCATAATCCTACTAAAGAAGTGCACTCACTTCTCAAATGTTTGGCTTTTAATCCTGGTTCTTACTCTGACAGATTTAAGCTAGAATTTAAAAATTCATCTACTTATTCTTAAATTGTGACCCTAAACACTAGTAGCCTTTTGTTTTAATTTTTAGATGAGATAATAAAAAATTAATAGGGAGTTCATGCTTACATTGTACAGAGTTTCTATTTGGGATGATGAAAATGTTTTGGTAAGGGATGGTATGGTGGTGATGGTAACACAACACTGTGAACGAAATTAACAGCACTGAATCATATATTTCAATGTGGATAAAAGGGGAAATTTTTGGTTGTATAGATGTTACTAGAAGATAAAGATTTTTAAAATTTCATGAGACTGTACAGCATAAACAGTGACTCCAAAGGTAAGCCATGGACAATTATAGTAATAGTACAATTACAAAAATCTGCTTTCATATATTATAATAAATGTACCATACTAATGCAAGTTGTTAATGTTAGGGAAACCTGTATTTTACACATGATGATTCTGCAAATCTACAACTTCTGAAATAAAGAAATGCTACCAGCAAATAAAATGAAACTTGCATTCATTCTGAATCATTCTAAATGGACCTTTTGAAGCTATCATCCTCAGTTCCAGATGATGCTATAAATAGGTTTTTTGGTTCTTGTTGGGTTCCTATTCTTTTTGAGAAATGTAGATATTTTTCTCTGCTTTATTATCAATCTCTAAAGTAATACACTTGCTTTCTAATTACTGAACTTTATGTGCAGAATCTGCTGCAAATCAGGTTCAAACTTGTTTGAGAAAAAAGCAACTGTGGAGAATTTACCAGAGACATTAACTAATGGTTTGGTATAGCTGTTACGGACTGTGAAACACAGATGTTATTTTATCTTCTTTCCAAAATCTAACCTCTGTTTCTTGTATTGGAATCACTTCCCCAAAATAATAAGTCTTGCTTAGTTGTCTTGCTCTTTATTTCAGCCAAATATCACCAATTTTTACCCTCAAACATATTTATCTCATCATTAAGCTTCATTGAGATACATTATCAAGTAAATTATATTTGGAATCTTGCAACCAGTCCTAATTTAAGTACACTTGAAATTTTCTTTAAAAGCTTTTTTTCCATGCATATATCCATCCACACATCCAACTAATATTTATTTCAAACATTAAATAAGTGAAGCTCTCTACTATGTGGCTTTACCTGGACTCTTAATTTCATGTATATATAAGAGGACTGACTCGCCCAAGCAAGGAAATGCTAGCACCTCTTTGAATATACATTAACAGTTGAAAATAATAGAACAAAAGAAAAGTTATCAATGCAGTTGAGATATTTTAGTGTTACTAAATTTTTGCATGTAAGCTTTTGTAAGAAACTCAACTCTAAAAGGATTTATTTGCTATCCTTCTTCTCAGTTAAGACTATTAGTACACACATATTAGAACTCGTCAGAATCTTACAGGGAAGCTTTTAACATGTCTTAAGGGGCAGAAAGTTTCCTGGAAAGAGAGAAAAATATACAATGTAATACGATTTTTTAAGTCCTTTTAAGTGCTGTGGGAATATAGGGGTTTAGGTGCATTGCTCAGACTAGAAGTTCTCAGGGAAAGCTTCTAGGTTACGGTGATATTTTAGCTGAATCTTACAGGGTAAGTTTTATTAAGCCAGGTACAGGTGAAGAAGGCAAAAACAATGACACAGTCATGCAGGTGTGGGGAGGTAACTAAGGTATAAGGTATACTAATGGGCCCTGAGACTGAAGACTACAGAAGGAATAGGTCAGGCCATTCTAAGAAGTTCAAAACACATCTTAGATTAAAAAGAACTACTAGAGGCTTTTAAGCAGAAAATGAAATGACTAAGCTTGAATTTTGGAATGAGTAGTGTGGCGTTAATTATTGCTGCAGCTGGACTAAGGAAGAAAAACTAGAAATACAATCTCACAATCAGTATCAAGAGGAAGAGGAGATTCTCTAAAGAGCTCCCTCCCAATGTTATCTACCTCTATACAGCTATATTCAATGGACCACTGAACAGGTCTGTTATTCACACCTGATTCTGGACCCACGTCTGATTCTTATCCCCCCTTCATGAGCTAACCCTCATGCATCACTCTCTCATCCTGTAACTTGATTTCACTTTCTTAACCCCACATTCTTTGAGACTCCAGTCAATTCCTACCAAGTTCCCTCTCCTGAAGAGGAAAAAGAATAAAAAGAATCAAATAACGTTTGAGTCTTCAATAAAATAGGTGCTGTAAATTTATAGCATTAATCAGATATTTCTGTATTTCATATAACAAATTATTCAAAAAAGAAACATAGCCACAATGGCTCTACATAATTCATTTCCCATCCATTTTATGCTTAACCTGGGATACCTTCATTTCAGGATAGAAACAATTTTAGTAAATCCATGTACAACATGAGTCACTGACAGAAAAAAATACAAGATGAAATAATTATATTCTATGAAAAAATTAAATGACAAATTCCTAAGTGTTTCACACAGAACATAAAAAGAAAATCAGATAACACAACTACAAAAAAGGTCTTTCGCATGTACACACAGAGAAATTATATAAAGAATTATTTTTCTATTTTAAGATCTGTTCTTGCACTTACCTGGTTGCTAGAATGATCGTTATAAAAAGCATCCTAAAACAGAACTGTGGAGTCTTAAGACTCCCCCCGCAAAAAAAGCAAAAACAAAACAAAACACCCACTACTATATAGCTTTCCGTGTGGAACCCATAATGTCCTTGATAGAGACCATCATATATCGGGACTCATATGCTGTTTTCTACTACTTCTTTGATTAGCTCTCATTCTTGCTCTTCAGGGTTTCTATCATAATACAAGAAAAATAAAATTTTAAGCCCAGAAGGATTTTTACAGTAATGCAAGCTATTGATCGGTACATTTTTTTTTCTCAACCAGAGCTCACTATTGTGTTTAGATTCCTTACAGCTTCAATATGCCCAGTGGGTTAATATTAGGTAAGCCACAAGCTGTTAGAAAACTACCAGCACATTTTTTTTTTCTCGGCCTTGCTACATATTTCAAGCTTCTATGGGGCAGTAAAGAAAACTTTATTTCTTTTTTTTTATTCAAACCTTAAACTTCAGATATGCTTTGAATGATAAAATCATTCATGAGGTCATCAACATAGTGGCATAAGATATCCCCTAGAAAGTCTTCCCTCAGAGTCAGGTAATAAAAAGACAATTCTCACCTAGAACTTTGAGGGTGATACAGATGAGAGGACTCCAGAAACACCGAGCTGAAGAAAAAGAAGAAGCTATAAGAGCACATAAGAAATTTCTATCCCAGACCTGCTGGTCTGTACCCCTCTGCCTCACTCGGTCTTGCACAGCTTAGGAATTATGCACAGGCAGAGAGGCCCAGGTCCCTCACACCGTGGACATAGACTATAGTGCCATTCACAGTAGCACGTTAGAACCCCACACATATCCAGCAGAAAACCAGGCTGGAACACAAACTGGTATATCATGCTTCATACAAAAGGGCTCCCAGGGTAGGGTTTTTTTTTTGGGGGGGGGGGGGGCGGGGAGGGAGGAGAGAAAGACCACTGCAGAACTATTGGGAAGAGGTGCACTTACAAAATCCAGTTTCTATTGACTGGACCACCTAAACACAAAATGAACTTATCTAGATTGACCCATTGTCTTAGTTTGCCACAGGGCTGAAGATGCAAAGTACCAGAAATGTGTTGGCTTTCATAAAGGGGATTTATTTGGGTTAAAAGCTTACAGTTCCAACACTGTAAAATGTCAGAATCAAGATACCATCGGAGGTGGCGAACTTGGCCCAGTGGCTAGGGCATCCGTCTACCACATGGGAGGTCTGCGGTTCCAAACCCCGGGCCTCCCTGACCCATGTGGAGCTGGCCCAAACGCAGTGCTGATGCACGCAAGGAGTGCCCTGCCATGCAGGGATGTCCCCCACATAGGGGATCCCCACGCGCAAGGAGTGTGCCCTGTAAGGAGAGCCGCCCAGCGCGAAATGAAGTGCAGTCTGCCCAGGAATGGCGCCGCACACACGGAGAGCTGACCCAACAAGATGAGCTGACACAACAAGATGACGCAACAAAGAGAGACAAAGATCCCTGGTGCCGCTGACAACAACAGAAGCAGACAAAGAAGATGAAGCAAATAGACACAGAGAACAGTCAACCAGGGTGGGGAGGGAAGGGGAGAGAAATAAATAAATAAATCTTAAAAAAAAAAAAGATACCATCGGAGATGCTTTCTCAGAGTACTGCCACATGGCAAGGTGGCCACCAATCTCTGCTGAGGTCTCTGCCTTCCCCTCCAGAATCTCTGTGGTCTACTCCAGCTCAGCTGTGGGCAACCAGGTTTTGTCTCTTAGTAGGCCTCCTCTCTCAGTCTCAGCTGCTTCGTTATCTTCCCAAGTTCAACTGTGAGCTATCAGGCACATGGCAGGGCTCTTCTCCTCAGAGGTTGACTGTTCCATGGGCCCAGCCTCTTGGGGGCTTCATGTTTAAGTGATCCTCAAGACTTCTCTCACATGGCAAGATAAAAAAAATGGTGGCCCTCCTTTTCCTGTGTCTCTTTCTCTGTGTCTCTGTTTATATCAGACTCAGTAAGAGGGAAGAGACTCAACCTTAGTCATACCTTACTGATGTAGTCCAGGTAAAAGGGTCTCACATCTACAAGAATGAATCAACTAAAAAGCATAGTTTTCTCTTTTTGGGGTTCATAAAAGAATTTCAGACTGTCACACCTATCTTTTCTCAATTTATACCATATGCCTTTCCACTGTGGGATACCCTAACAGGGAACATACCAGAGGCAGAAAATTTTCAGAGGGAAAGAAACAGGGGTAGAGGGGATGGACTGAGAGGTTTGAACTGAACAGCAGGGTCCCAGAACTGAAAAGTGTAAAGAAAACGGGGCACTGAGTGGGTGTATCTGGGAATTAAACAAACCATAGGAGCTAGAGAGAAAATGCTGCACAAAAACAAACAGAATGAATCAAGATCCCCAGAGAAGGAACAAAAGAAAGATGCTTTCTCCTGGATATGAAACAATTGCACAAAAATGCAGTCTTAAAACTTGTACCACATATCCAGGGCAAGAATCAGATGATGAAGGGCTGAGAAAATCTGAACAGTTAAACATGGGCTATTCTAAAGGTCAAGAATAAGTTGGACCAAGCCTCAAAGAAGAAGCTAAACACAAAACAAATTAGCAATAAAACCCTTGACAAAAGGGACAAATTGACCTTCAGCATTAACTCATCAAGACAATCTGATGCCCAGACATCAGCAAAAAATATCAGGCCATACGAAGTATGATGGTTAGGGTCATGTGTCAACTGGGTCAGAAATGATGCCAAATTGATTGGTCAAGCAAGCACTAGGCTAATTGCAAAACGAGGGCATTTTATGGACTTCACTCATCAATGAATTGTTTGCAAGGATGGCCAGTTACATCTACAGTCAACTGAGGAGATTTCTATCAGCAATGAGTGATGTCTCATCCAATCAGTTGAAGGCCTTAACAGGAGAAGTAATTTCAGTATTCACAGAGAAAATTCCCACCTCTACTTCAGGCAGCCAGTGTCTCCTAGGGAATTCATCAAGGACCTTATCAGAGCCCCTGCTTGCAGCCTGCCATACAGAATTTGGACTTGTGTATCCCTACAGTCATGAGACAATTTTATTAAACATCTCATACTATTTACAAATATCTCCTGTCAGTGCTTTTTCCCTAGAGAACCCTGACTAATACACTAAGAAATAGGAAGATATGGCTCATTCGAGAGAACAAATTAAAAATTCAGAGGTGACACAGAATTTGGAACAACTAATAAAAGAAGTTCAAACAAATAGCCTAAAAAAATTCAAGGAGATGAAGGAAAAAAAGAATAAATAACTAAAGGATATTAAGAGGATAATGTGCATAGCATAAAGAAAAACTTGAAAGAATAAAAAGAAACATAAAAGAAATTATGGAAATGAAAGGCACAATTAAAGAGATACACTACACTTATACTCTAGCATATTTGCATAGGCAAAAGAAAGAATCAGAGCTCAAGAAGACTGGACAATTGAAATCACACAGTCAGAAGACAGAAAAAAAGAATAGAAAAATTGAGCAGTGTCTCATGGATTTGACTGACAGAATGAAGCACACAAACATATGTGTCATAGGTATCTCAAAAGAAAAAGAGATGGGAAGGGGGGGTAGAAAGAATATTTGAAGAAATAATGGCCCCAAATTCCCCGACTCTTATGAAAGACATAAATATATGTATCTAAGAAGTACAATGAACTCCAAACAGAATAAATCCTAATAGACCTAGTCTGAGACACATAATAATCAGAATGTCAAATGCCAAGGATAAAGAGAGAATTCTGAAATCAGCAAGAGAAAAGTGATTTGTCACATACAAGTGATTCTCAATAAGACTTACTGCCAATTTCTCATCAGAAACTATGGAGGAAAGAAGGTAGTGGTATGTTATATTTAAGATACTGAAAGAGAAAAACTGAGTCTAAAATTCTATATACAGCCACACTGTCCTTCAAAAATGAGAGTTTAAAATCTTCACAGATAAACAGAAATTGAGAGAATTCTTCAACAAAACACCTGCCCTATAGGAATTACTAAAGTGAGTTCTGCAGGATGAAAGGAAAAGACAAGAGAGTGTAGCTTAGAGTAGTGTGAAGAAATGAAGATCTTCAGTAAGGTAACTAAAAAGGTAAATGTAAAATCCAATAATACTTTTCAATTTACAACTCTACTCTTTAGTTCCTATAAGAGTCAGATTACAACTGAATGAGAAAAAAGCATATTTCCTGGTAATGGATATGCAAAATATAAAGTGGTAAAGTGAGACAAAAACAACATAAAGAGGAAAAACAAAGGGATATAAGAGCAGAGAATGTGTATGCTATTGATGCTAAATTGGTATTATATCATATTATAAGAGATGATAAAAAGGACACTATATATTAATAAAGGGGGGCAATCCACCAAGAAGAAATAACAATCATAAATATTTATGCACCTAACAATGGCACCCCAAAATACACGAGGCAAACACTGGCAAAACCGAAGTCTATACAATAATAGTTGTAGACGTCAATGCAGTTCTCATCAACAGACAGAAAATCTGAACAGATGAGTAAGGAAAAGAGAAATTGAATAATATATAAATGAACTAGACCACAGAACATTTCATCCCAAAAATCAGAATATACATTCTTCACAAGTGCACATGGATCATTATCCAGGATAGACCACATATTGGGTCACAAAACAAGATAAATTTAAAAAGACTGAAATTATACAAAGTACTATCTCTGACCATAATGGAATGAAACTGGACATCAATAACAGGCAGAGAACTGGAAAATAAAAAAAAAAAGAAAAAAAGAAAAGAAGTTAAATAACATACTCAAACAATCAGTGGGTCAAAAAAGAAATTTCAAGGAAGCACAGTAAATATCTTGAGACAAATGAAAATGAGAATGCAACATATCAAAAGTTACAGGATGCAGGAAAGGCAGTGCTGAGAGGGGAATTTATAATCCTAAATGCTTGCAATAAAAAAAAAGAAAGAGCTAAAAATCAAAGATCTGATCATACTCCTAGAGGAATTAGAAAAGGGAAAGCAAACTATAATCAAATCAAGCAGAAGGTGAGGAATAAAAAAAGATAAGAGTAGAAATAAACAAATTTGAGAATGAAAAAATAGACCATTAATGAAAGTAATAGATTATCCTTTGATTCTTTGAAAAGATCAATACAATTGACAAACTCTTTGATAGAGAAAAAGAAAGAAGACACACACTCAGAAATTAAAAAATGAGAGGAGTGTGTTACTATCGATCCCACAGAAATAAAAAGGGCCATAAGATGATCTTACAAACCACTGCATACCAACAAATTAGACAGCCTGGATGAAATGGAAAGATTCTTAGAAACACGTGAACATGATGGATGTACAACACTGTGATTATAATAAAAGTCATTGATTATTTTAAAAAAAGAGAGAGAGAAAGAAAAGAAATGCATGAGCAAAATATATTGACTTTGGAAGAAATAAAAGATCTTAACAGACAAATTTCAAGTAGGGATTGAATCAGTCATCAAAAACCTTTCCACAAAGGAAAGCCTAGGACCAAATTGCCTCGCAGGTGAATTCTGCCAATCATTCAAAGAATAATTAACGTCAAACCTGCTCAAACTCTTCCAAAATACTGAACACCTCCTAACTCATTCTATGAGGCCACCATCACCCCAATACCAAAGCCAGATAAAGATACTACAAGAAAAGTATATACAAACCATTCCTATGAATAAAAATGCAAAAATCCTCAACAAAATACTTGCAAATCAAATCCAGCAGCCCATTAAAGGAATTATACACATGACCAAGTAGGTTTTACCCCAGGTATGCAAGGCTGGTTCATATAAGAAAATCAATCAATTTCAACACATTAACAAAATGAAGGGTAAAACACAATGTGATCATCTCAATTGACACAGAAAAGGCATTTGACACAATCCAGCATCCTTTATTGATTAAAAAAAAAAAACTCAGAGAAACAGGAATAGAAGGATTCTTTATCAACATGATAAAGAGGATACATGAAAAATCCACAGCTAACAACATACTCAATGGTGAAAGATGAAAGCTTTCCCTCTAAGATCTGGAACAAGACAAGGAGACCCACTTCAACATAGTTATTCAACATTATCCTGGAAGTACAAGCTAGAGCAGTTAGGAGAGAAAAAAAAATAAAAGGCATCCAAATTGGAAAGGAAGGAGTAAAACTTTCACTATTTGTGGGTAACATGATCCTTTATATAGAAAGTCCCAAAAATATCTATAACAAATCTACCAGAGCTGCTTTAGTTTACTAAACTCTACTAGGAGCAATGTACCAGAAATCTGTTGGCTGTTATAACGGGAATTTATTATGTTAAAAGCTTACATTTAGGGAAGCGGACTTGGCCCAATGGATAGGGTGTCTACCTACCACATGGGAGGTCCATGGTTCAAACCCCAGGCCTCCTTGACCCGTGTGGAGCTGGCCCATGCGTAGAGCTGATGTGCACAAGGAGTGCCCTGCCACGCAGGGGTGTCCCCCCATAGGGAAGCCCCACGCGCAAGGAGTGTGCCCTGTAAGGAGAGTTGCCCAGTGTGAAAGAAAATGCAGCCTGCCCAGGAATGGCCCCGCACACATGGAGAGCTGACACAACAAGATGATGCAACAAAAAGAAATACAGATTCCCGGTGCTGCTGATAGAGATAGAAGCAGTCACAGAAGAACACACAGCGAATGGACACAGAGAGCAGAAAACTGGGGGGTGGCGGGGGGAGGGGAGAGAAATAAATAAATAAATCTTTTAAAAAAGCTTACATTTAAGGCAGTGAAAGTGTCCAAATCAAGGCATCATCAGAGATGATAGGCTGTGTACCTTCTCTTCGAAGGTAGGCTGTGGGTGATCAGGCACATGAGAGGGATAATGGTGGCTGTGCCCAAATCAAGGCATCAATGAAGCACTCTTCCCACACTAAGCTGTGGGCAGTCAGGCATTTTGTTCATCTCTCCCCTCTCCTCCGCCTCTCAGGGACCTCTTACCAGTGCCTCTGTGTTCTGCCTCCGGGAGCTCTCTCAGCCTCTCAGAGTTTCTCTGTCTCTGCCCCATTTCACTGTGTCTCTGTGCTTTCAGTCCTGTCCCTCCTTTATAAAGGAATATAGTAAGAGGACCAAGACCTGCCATGGACCATGCTTCACTGAAGCAATCCAATCTACACCCCAAATGAATCCAATCTAATCAAAGCCTCACATTCACAAACACACACACACACACACACACACACACACAGAGGAATGGATTAGCTCCAAGAACATAATCTTTTCTGGGATCCACAAAGTTTCAAACTGTCACAAGGGCAAATAAACAATCCAGCACAGTGGTGGGGTACACGATCAACACCAAAAACCAGTAGTGTTCTATATACTAGTAATGAGTGATCTGAGGAGTAAATCAATTTTTAAAATTCCATTTACAGTAGCAACTAAAAGAATTTAAAATCTAGGAATAAATTTAACCAAAGATGCAAAGGTTTTATACACAGAAAACTATAAAATATTGCTAAAGAAAACAAAGAAAACCTAATTAGTTGGAAGGACATCCTATGTTGATGGAACAGAAGACTAAATATCATTAAGATGTCAATTCTACCCAAAATGATGTACAAACTCAATGTAATCCCAATTAAAATTCTAACAGTCTGCTTTGCAGAAATGGAAAACAGTTGAATACAAATTTATTTGGAAGGGTAAGGGGCCCTGAATAACTAAGAATGTGTTGAAAAGAAGAACAAAGTTGGAAGTCTCACACTTCTATCTTAAAGCTTATTACAAAGCTGCAGTGGTCAAAACAACATGGTCTGGCACAAGAATAGATGTATTGACCAATGGAATTGAACTGAGAATTCAGAAATAGACCTTCACATCTATGGCCAGTTGATATTTGACAACCTGCCAAGACCATTCAATTAGGACAGAATAGGCTTTTCAACAGATGGTGCTGGGAGAGCTGGATATCTATAGCAATAAAAAAAAAAAGAAAGAGAACCCCTATAGCACAAGTATACAAAAATTAACTAAAAATGGATGAAGACCTAAATGTAAGAACCAGGGCTATAAAATTCCTATAAGATAATGTATGGAAGCACCCTTATGATCTTGTGTAGGCAATGGTTTCTTTGCAAGTAAGCACAAGGAAACGAAAGAAAAAAATAGAAAAATGGGACCTTATCAAAATAAAAAAAATGTTTATGCACAACAGGACTTTATTATGAAAGTGAAAAGAAAACATACTCAATGGGAGAAACTATTTGGAAACCACATGTGGCAGTTTGAGATTATTTCATGAAACCCAAAATAAGAAATACTATATTTCGTAAACTAATCTCTTCCTCCAGGTGTGACACTCTTTGATCGCATTGAATTCAGTGGAGGGCCCACTGACTAGATTTCTTGATGAGATTGCTTTAGGGCATTCAACTTGACATATCAGATGCTTGCTGGGTCTGATATAAATGGATGCTCACTCAGACAGGCAGAGGAAAAAGAAAGCCAGCATATTTGATTCTGCCATGTGACAGAAAAGACTCCTGTTTTGCCCACAGCTGAACTGCAAGGACAGAAGCCCTCAGAAACAAGCCCTATGCCAGGAGAGAGAGGACTAAAGGATCATTTAAATACAAAGTCTGCAAGTGTCTAGGCCCAAGGAGCAGTTCAGGAGGAGACCAGCCTTGCTCTATGCTTGATAGTTTACAGCTGAAATTGGGAAGAAAGTGGAGCATCTGACTCACAGAGAGGAAGCCCAGAGGGGAGAGACAGCCCAGACAGAGATCTCCCACCATCTTGCTTTACCAAGTGGTTACACACACCAGGATCAACAGTTACTGACTTTGGTGAGTAAGCATCTCTGATGGTGCCTCAGTTTGTGGCCTTGGAACTGTAATCTTTTACCTCAAATAAATCTTCTTTATAAAAGCCAAGAGATGTCTGGTACTTTGTATTGACAACCTGTTGGCAAACTAAAACACCACATATCCAATAAGTGTTTAATATCCAAAATGCATAAATAAATCCTGCAACTCAAAATAAAAAGACAACACAATTAAAAAATGGGCAAAAGACTAGAATAGACATTTCTCCAAAGAGGATATTCAAGTGGCTAAAAAGGACATGAAAAGATGCTTAACATCACTAGCAGTTAGAGAAACAAAAATCAACTCCACAGTGCGCTATCATTTCACACCCACTAGAATGGTTACTATTTAAAAAATGAAGAAAATTACAAGTGTTGGGGAGAATATGGAGAAATAGGAGCACTCATTTATTGCTGGTGAAAATGTAAAATGGTGCAGCTGCTATGAAGATAGTTTGGCATTTCCTCAGAAAGCTGAATAAAATTACCATATAACCCTACTATCCATCTACTAGGTATATACCCAAAAGAATTGGAAGCAGGGATTTGAACAAATCTTTGCACACCAATGATCATAGCAGCATTATTAACAATTGCCAAAAGATGGCAGCAACCTTAGTGTCCATCAACAGATGAACGGATAAACAAAATGTGATATAGTCATATAATGAATATTATTCATTACATAAAAAGGAATGAAATGCTGATGCATTCAACAACATGGACCAACTTGAAGATATTATGATGGGTGAACTAAGTCAGACACATAAGGGCAACTATTGTATGATCTCAATGATATGAAATAATTTGAATACGCAAACTCATAGAGTTAGAATCTAGAATATTGGTTACCAGGGGCTGGGTTGGGATAGAGAATGGGGTGTTAATGCTTAATTTGTGCAGAATTTCTATTTAAGTTGATTGTAAAGTTTTGGAAGTGGATGGTGGTGATGGTAGCACATTACTGTGGGTACAATTAACAGTACTGAATTGTATATGTGAACATGATTAAAAGAGGAAATTTAGGTCATATATATATATTACTATAATAAAAACTAAAAATTAAAAAATAAAATATAGGACTGTATAACACAGTAAACCTACTATAAATGATGGACTATAGTTAATAATACGAGAACAAAAATATTCTTTCATGAATTATAGCAAATGTTTACCACACTAATATAAGGTGTCATAATAGGGTGGTAAATGGGAAAAAAATATGACAAATGTAAACTCTGGACTAAAGTTAGTGGTACAATTTTAATATTCTTTCATCAATTGTAATAAAGGTTCCACTCTAGTGCAAACAGTCAACAATAGGGGGTATATGGGAACCCTGAAATTTTGCATGATTTTTCCATAAACCTACAACTTCTCTAATATACAAGAAAACTAAATTTAAAAAAAAAATCAGTCATGAACTACTAATTTGAAACATGATTTTCTTGTTTGTGAACTTTAAAGCACTTATTTTAATATGTCCATGCCAGTTGTCCAGCACAGAATAACATCTTAAATAGCTACCTCCTCCCACACAGAAAACTGTAGGTACACTATCAATAGTTATTACTGTTGTCTTCTCCAATAGGGCATCTTATCTTTCCACTATCTGTGTCTCCCAATCTGTGTTTTGAAACTTCTTCTGGATCCTGGTATCAGGTCCTTTGGCTTTTAACTAAACTCATCAGTGTTTCATCTTAGGGGCAGTCCTCTACTTCAGAAGCCACTTTACAAACAGCTTAGACTTCAAGTTCTCTTGCTTGCACAGCACTCTTCCATGTCCCTGAGCAGAACCTAGCAATATGCTCACAGTGTCTTTCTTTATATGTATTTTGAAAAAGTAAGACTTTTAAAATTTCTTTTTTTCACAAGAGGGTACCCTGTATTTGTATAAACTTCGAATCCCGTAAACCCAGATGCACCCCTAACTTCAGACATGAGCTGTCTTTTCAGTTGAGGTTCTCCTTACAGAACTCTTTTTCACTCTACCAGCTGTTCCACTTACTGAGGTCCACAGGCATTTTCCTGTTTGGCACAGGGTTTACCAGGCCTCTGGGCACAATGCCCTGGCCAGGCTTAATCCTGGGTCCTGCTTATCAGAATGAGAGAAGGAGCACCCAAACTGCAATAAACAGAACGAAACATTGCCATAAAAGCATGTATTTATCGAAAATGTGAAATTCAGACCCCCAACATAGAACAGAAACAGATAATTTTTATTATTTGCTGCCTATTTATCTGGGTACACTTGTAATCAGATAAAAACTGAGGGGGAAAAAAACACGTCTAATTCTAAATCCATCTAAATTTCTGAGTGACAAAGTTTAACCACAGACCTGGAGTCCTGAAAGTGTGTTTGTTTCCACATAATTGTTTGGCACCATCAGAGGCCACAGCCAAGTTGTACAGCTGCACATATGGGGTTCTCCACCTGTAGATTGGCAGATGAAAAATTATTCAGTGGAAGAGGTTTAATTGGTGACCTTTTAAATAATGATTCATTACCTTAAAACACTTTTTTATGTCAGCATGAGTATTTCAATTGAAACTAATATATTTAAATCAAAAACAGTAGGCCTTATTTAACCTACCTTTAATCAAAATGTACATTTTAAAGAATTTATTGGGATTCTTTATCTTTCCTTCCCTTTCCCCCTTCTGCTTTCCTTTTTCTTCTTTCCTTACTTCCTCCTTGTTTTTCTTTCTTTCTTTCCTTCCCTCCCTTAAGTCCTGCTTTTATTACTGAGCACACCTCTTTTGTTCACTTGCAAATCAAGTAGTATTTACAGAGTACACTCTTACTCTAAATATTCAAAGTCTTTTCCCCATTTCCTGGAAACAACTGGCCAAAAGTTGCTTCAGGAATACCACTGCCATCCAAACAAGGGAGTCTAGTAGACCAGCATTTAATTTTTGATCCAACTCTTATTAGCTACTGCATGGAGTTCTTTGGGTATTGAAATGAGATAATATATGTAAAGCACATAATAAGATTCTGGACCCTTAATAAAGTTTAGCCTATTGCATTCTTCCTCGCAATCTAATATGTTGGATCCTTCATAATGATCCAAGAAGAGTAAAGTTACGGAACATATTATTATATGCTCAGCCAAGGGCAATCCTTTTAAGTCATACATTGAGTCTGGAATTTTCCCAGAATGAGAGAATGACTAAGAAGGCTGGTGGCCCCTTAAGTGACCAATAAACTGAATGTATTATGTGACCAACAGTTATGAATTGAATCATGTCCACCACAAAGAGATGTTTCAGTCCTAACCCCAGGGTTTTGTGGAGTGACTCACTTGTAAATAGGATCTTTGAAGATGTTATTAGTTAAGATGAGGCCAAATTAAATTGGGGTGGGCCTTCATCCAATATGACTGGAGTCCTTAGAAGCAGAGGAAATTTGGACACAGTAGGAGGATAGATTTGGAGAGAGATGTCCATCTGACAGAGACAGAAATCGAGTTATGGATTGTTGGCAAACTGCCACCAGAATGCTATGAACTTAAGAGAAAGCATGATCGTGACACATTGATTTTGGACTTCTAAACTCCAGAACAGTAAGAAATTTAATTTCAGTTTGAGTCAACTAATCCGTGGTATTTGTTACAGCATACCTGGAAAACTAAGACACCCAAAAAAATTACAACCCATTTTCCTAACATGGATCAGAACCTGGTGCAGACATACATAGACAGGCAGCTACTCTAGTTCCAAGAAAATAAATGGATAGGCAGAAATTATATTTACTAGGACATGTAGTGATTTTCAAAGCAAAATTTTGCGACCAGTTTTCATTATATTCTGGGCTATGTAACTTCGTATGGAATACACATTTATAAATAAAAGCATGAGCGCCTCTAAATCACTGACTTAGGCTGAAATGATGCCTCTAGGGTTTGGGATTATAAAAAAATAAAAGGAGACCTAGCAGGGATCATAAGGCAATATCCTACAGGAAGCAAATTGATACCTGGGATTACAGTAGCAATTCCTTTCTGGCATTCACGAAGGAACATATTTTAGATAAACAAATAGGAAGAACATTTGGATCTCTGTAAATAGATCTGAAAAGTCAGGCAAGAGCCTTTCCCTATATGGGTGCAAATGACATCATTCATAACCTTTTGAGCAACTGGTACATTTGGAAGTGTTGTAATTTGCAGATATGATTCTAAAGTTGAACTATTCACTCTATTTCACATTATATTCCTATTGGCAAAGCATGGGAAAGGTAAGCTATGACTAAATTTCTCATGACAGGCTTTTTATAATAGAATTGCACCTGTAATATTTGTGTATAAACGTAGAGATATGTTTTTCTGGATCTGAAAACAATAAGAACTGATTTATGCCCATATCAGTCTTTTGTTACAAATGCCATCACTGCCATTTTTCTAATGGATACACAGGTAGAGAGACTTAACTGACATAGAGAAAAGATCCAAAACCATAGTCATTTTCTGTTTTTTAGTCATATGTTCAACAAGTTTCAATGTACTAAGTACTAAGGGGAGAGTTTGGAGGAGCTTTACATAAAAACATCACATCTATCCTTAAGGAATTTAGAAAGGATAGGAGAGAGGCTATAAATGCTTATGATAAAATAGGAAGCTTAATGAGGACCATAAGAAATATACAAAGGCATGAGATTTAAGAAGCATGCAAAAATGTCTAAGATAATTCCCCCAAGAAAAGCTTTGTGTAAAAAATGTCATTTACTTAGATCTTGAATTATAAACAGGATTTTGAAAGGGAAAATGCTGGTGAAATATATTCTAAGATTCTATTTTAAGTAAACTTTCATTTGCTCCTATTGACCAAGAAGAAAAATTCACATTTAACAAAGTGTAAAAAATTCTTTGATTTCAGAGTTCATAAATTTTACTAGTTATTTCTAATGTGATATGAAGATGAAAATACACTAGGAATAAGAAATAATATGAGCAAGAAATTTAAAAAATCACTAACTTTCTATTGGTTATGGTATTTGAAGCCTGATGATCAGTAATGGAAGGATTCCATAGAATTACCAACATCTTCCGGGAAAGCTCTATGGCATGTCTAGGGAAAATGGTAGCTTCAAATAAGACCACTTATACCCTATCCCATTACCTTATTTTAAAGACATCAAAATAAGAAACATCAATAACAAATTATGGTGGCGGACTTGGCCCAGTGGTTAGGGCGTCCGTCTACCACATGGGAGGTCTGCGATTCAAACCCCGGGCCTCCTTGACCCGTGTGCAGCTGGCCCATGCGAGCAGTGCTGATGCGCGCAAGGAGCGGGCTAGGGGTGCCGTGTCAGGTAGGGGAGCCCCACGCGCAAGGATTGCGCCCCGTAAGGAGAGCTGCCCAGCGCGAAAGAAAGTGCAGCCTGCCCAGGAATGGCGCTGCACAGACGGAGAGCTGACACAACAAGATGACACAACAAAAAGAAATACAGATTCCCGTGCTGCTAACAACAGAAGTGGACAAAGAAGACACAGCAAATAGACACAGAGAACAGGTGGGGGGGGGCGGGGAAGGGGAGAGAAATAAATAAATCTTTTAAAAAAATAACAAATTATATGTTTGTGTATTTTATTTTTAGTGCAGTTTTCCATTTACCTAACACTGGAAAACATGATAGTATTTTTATTTTATTTGAATATACATACATCGGGATGGGATATAGGATATAAATTGGTTATACTGCTTTGATAAAGTGCATAAATTACTCTCCAGTTTATTCATGCCATTCCTTTTCATTATTTATAGTTACGCTCACCAAAGAGAACAAATAAATCCTATGATGACACTATACAAACCTCTCTTGCAATATTCTGTGTTAGTATACGCTAGTCCCTTTTACAGGCTGAAGGCACTGCAAACTGCTCCTCATGCCCTGAGTCTCCACTGTGTGCTAGGATCACTTGTGGGCATATGCATACACAAATATTCCTACCGATGAAACACAGACACACATAACCTGAAGAAAAATGCAGGCTATGAGAGTTTAATGCATAAACAAGATTTTCTCAACTACTTAAAAATAAGTTGCAAGGTTATTATAATTAGGGCAACTTTCTGTCAGCTAAACACTTCGTCATAACTCCTGGGTTTGGGCTGTAGTAAGGCCCCTTTTTGTAAACCTTATCTTGGGTCAGTGTTGGTATATTTCTCCTTCTGGAAGGTAATAATTTAAATATAAGTGAATGTGATATATTCCACTACAATCTTTTGCATAAGCAGTGTAAAAATATTTAGAACAAGAGAAAAAAATGCATTTTGTGTACTCAATCTGAGTAGAATTAGTGAATCGGGATCCTGCAAACTAAACTTGGGTATGAGGGAAACACATCCAGAGAGACAAGAAGCAGAATGAGCAAGGGTTGCTGGAGAAGGGAGGAAACCGGGGGCTGTGGGAGGACCTAGCAAATAGCCTCTTTTTACATTGAGATGTTTTTGAGAATAATAATGTGCTAGTTTCTTTTATTTTATTTTTTTTAATCCAAGTAGCTATTGAAGATTGTAATGATTTCAGTCTAAAAAGCCATGCTGGAAAGCCTCTTCGGAGATTGCCAACTCCCACTGTGCAGAAACGCTGTGTCCCTGCACGCTGGTGTAATGGAGACAAACAAAAGAAACACTTCAAGGAAAGGGGAGGTAGAAGGAGGGAGCAAAAGCATGGAGGATGCGATTCCCAGAAAAAGCAGTCATAGTTTTAGCAATGACCAAAAGCCAGCATAACTACCACCAAGTCTGAAATGGAAAAGTTAAATAAAAATCTCAACCATTGTAGTAATATATTACGTAATAGTATTTTCAGTCAAAATAACAGCAACTTATCACCAATAATGACCTAGTACCATCTGCAAGTGTACCTACCCCAACTCCCATCTTAAACCTGCCCTGTACAAAGATTTTGTCTTTTCAGACGTTTGTATGAACTCTGTTTGGGGCAAATATATCTATGAAAGTTTATTAGTATGGAAATGTATTGCTCTATTGCTTCTGCCTGCTATTTCGTATCTCCCTCTTCCTTTCTTTTGGCAAAATGAATGCCTTAAAAGTCAATATATGTAACTGGACAAATGAAAACTTCCTAGTTAAGATGATTCTCCTTAGTTACTTTATTTCCTATAATGATTTAAGCCTAGCTTGTTATCTTGAGAATCTGACCATTATAAAAAGTTCAATAATAATTACTGTTTATTTGCTTTCAAATGCTCTTAATGTAAAAGTGTAAAAAATGTAAAAATGGTGAGACCCAATATTGTGGGCACTTTCTGGAAAACAGTACTAAAATCAACATTTTTGGACAGTATAACTAATTTTTTTAATCCCAAAATTTTCATTGCAGTATGCCTATTTTTAAACCTAAGTAATGAGAAGAAATGACTTTGATTAATGCCATTATTTCTGTACCAGAAACTGATGCTTCATTGATATTCTCTACGTATTTTTTTATTCTTTATATAAGGCTTATCTACAATTTACTTAACAGTGTTTAGGTAATACTACATTCCATAAACGGTATATTGTGAAAGAAAGATACTTGATTCTTGTAACCAGCAACCCACTCCCTGGTGAAAGAATCACACAGGATCCTTCTAACTGAAGATCCTCACATCTCGATTCAGAAAACAAACCATCGTTATCTCAAATCTTTGAAGAAAGATTTTTCAGACAACAAAATAAGAAAACCATGGTAGCTAAAAATCTCATATCTCCAACATCATGAGAATTATTTTTAAGCTCACAAAATAGTCTGAGAACAATGAAATCTGTTACTTAAGATTCTTTTTTTTAACAGATTATGATTATGCTAACATGTTACCTCAAATTACACAAAGTTTAATTCTAAAATTTACCAATGGATAGATCTTTCATCAATTATTATACAAAAATATTTTTACCTTAGACACAAAATAGAATTGAATCTTTCATATATCCTACTTAAATAATAGTTGCTTGAAATATGTTTAATAGCTGAATATTACACATATCTGGCTATACGAAAGGAGAGGAGCAAAGGGAAAATATAGGAATTCTGTTCTCATTGACAGTCACTGTATATGATTATTGGATAAAGAAAACCTCTTTTTTTAAATATGATTCAAGAAATTAAAAGTCCTGGCTTTTAACAGCAAACACATTCTTATTCATAACATTTGAATGTTTCATTTTGAAATCCTTTGTCCCTTTTGTTTTTAATTATTTATTATTAGTACTAGCATATTATAGGTAATAAAAGGATAGTTATTATTACATAGTAGCTAATATTTATGGAACATTTACCATGTGCCATGTACCATTATTACATATCCTGACACATTTAATTCTCACAAAAACCTGAGAGATATATTTTATTATCCCAATTTTATATATAAAAGGTTAAGTAACTTTTCCAAGAGCAAATTGAATTGTAAGTGGAAGCCAGAATTAAACCTAGAGAATCTGACTTGTGCATAATATTCTCATATTGATAAGTCAATGTTTTCAAAACCCAAATATATCTATATTCATCTGAATATATTCAAATTGCCATCGAATTTAAACAGTGTCTCCAAATAGTATAATATGTATGATTAACCAGTAAAATCTTAATGCACCTTTTAAAGGAAACACCATGACTATCATAAGTGTCTGTCCTCTGGAAAATAAAACTGAAAAGTTAAGATGTAGAAAGAAAAGATAAAAGCACCTCTGGCTAGCCTTGAGAAAGGGGAGAAAAAGATAGAGGCCACTTCAGACTCCAAAGAAGAACAGTGGATTTCAATGTTGTTTCATTTCTTTTTTTTTTTTCTTTAACAATATTAAAAGGACTATATTGGGTTATAGTTTGCATTATTACTGTTGCTTAATCTGAAGCAGTCAGTGTGGACATCATCCCAAATTCCTAAAAACTGAGAAATAAACAAATATAAGGGAGAGAGTGTAACCAGTGACCAGAGTAGAATTATTATTAATGTATTATTATTATTGTGTGGCAACAGAACTTGTAACATTGATATAAAGATAGTGTGTGCCTGGGGTTAAGAGGGGCAGGGGAAGGATCAACAGGTAGAATACAGGACATTTTAGGACATTGGAATTGTTCTGTATGATACTACAGTGATAGATATATGACATTATACATTTGTCAAAGCCTATGTAACTGTATAGTGCAAAGTACAAACCATAAGGTGAACTATAGACCTTGCTTAGTAGCAATGCTTCAATACTGGCTCATTAATTGTAACAAATATACCACACTAATGTAAAATATTAATAATAAAAGAAAGTGTGTGTGTGGGTGTGGTGGGAGGGGCTTATATGGGAATCCCCTATACTTTTGATTTAACTTCCTGTAATCTAAAATGTCTCTAAAAATGAATTTTATTATTACAAAAAAAGAAGTATTTTCAATCAACAATATTAAGATGAAGGGGCATGGGACTTTATGTTCATCTTTCCTTGCAAGATTCAGACAATTATTTTCTTTCTAGAATATAAGTTTTTCAGAAAATAATGGAAAATGCTCTCTTTTTTCTGTCATTATAATGCTGGCGGAGATAATCTGGGTGGGTGTTTCCTTATCCTCTGCTCAGCAGTAAGTTGCTGGCTAAACAATTAGCAGGTCAGTCTGAAGAAATCACTCTACTAAAAGCAGAGAACTGGGAAGTGTGATGCCTCCAATTTTGTTCTCCTTTTGCAATACTCATTTAGCTAGTCAAGGCCCCTTGCAATTCTACACAAATTTGAGAACAGGTTTTTCCATTTCTGCAAAAAAGACTTCCGGGAAATAAAAATACAGGATACCTACTTTTATTTGAATTTCAGATAAATAATGAATAATTTCTAGTAAAAGTATATCCCAAATATTGCATGGGACATACATTAAAAATATTATTTGCTTTTTATATGAAATTCTAATTTAACTGGTTATTGTGTACCTGGCAACTCCAATGGAAAAATCAGTGTGCGATTTCAGAGACTAGGTCATAAAATGCATTATGGCTTCTTCCTTCCTCTCTCTTGGATCATTCACTCTGGGAGAGGCCAGCTGCCATTTTGTGAAGTCTCTTAAGCAGCTTTATGGAGAAGCCCAACTGGTGAAAAACTGAGGCATCTGGCTAGTAGCCAGCAAGGAACTAAGGCCTCTTGCGGACAACCACACTCAAATCTTCAAATAACTGCAGCCCTAACTGAGGTCTTGATTGCAAATTCATGAAAGACTCTGAGTCAGAACCTCCCAGCTAAACCAAATTCCTGACCCAGAGAAACTGAGATAATAAATGTCTATTGTTTTAATCTGTTACGTATTGGGGGAATGTGTTACAAAGCAAGGATGTTGGAAATGGAATTGTTCAGGATGATATTGCAATGACAGATACAAGCTGTTATACCTTTTGTCAAAACCTATATAATTGTGTGATGTACAGTGTAAACCATAATGTAAACAATAGACCACACTTAGTATCAATGCTTCAATATGTGTTCATCAATTGTAACAAATGTTCCACACTAATGAAAGATGTTGTTCATGGAGAAAAGTGTGGGAGAGGGATGGGTGAGGTATATGGCAACCCCCTATAATTTTGATGTAACATTTAATCTAAAGCTCCTTTAAAAATAAAGGAAAAAGGTGAAAGATTTATATGATCTTAAGATTTTGACAATATTCTTTCATAATTTGTAACAAATGTTTCATGACAATACAAGGTGTTGGTGGAGGGTTGATGTATGGAACCCCTTGTGCTATATACTTACTGTTTATGTATGTACATAAATGACATAAAGATAATAATAGGGTTGGTTGGGGAAAAATACTTTGGTTAGTAGTAGTATTTTGACAATGCTCTTTAATCATTAGTTAAAAAGGTTTAACAACAATGCAAGTTATTAGTGGTAGGATGAGTTATGAGAGTTACATATGTTTGTTTCGTGAGTTCACAACTATTATTATATACTTATTGTTTATGTATGTTTATGTATGAATGATATACTTCATTAAGTTAATTTTAAAATAAGGGAAAATGTTTTAAAAGGGGTAACTAATATACCCATATTATTTATGTAGATGTATATCCGTTCAGTTTGGTGAATCCTTCTGGCATATAATGAATCTTTTTGTACATGGGAAGATTTTCTTGCCTTTTGTTTGGAAGTATCATATGTTCTTCAAAATCCTCTTAATAGGGAGTGGATGTGGCTTAAGCAGTTGAGTACCTGCTTCCCACACAGGAGGTCCTGGGTTCAGTTGCCAGTGCTGAAAAAAAACTAAAAACAAACAGCAAGCAAAACAAACGAAAAAAACAACTTAGAGGAGCCAGTGTGGCTCAGTGGTTGGGTGCTGGCTTCTCACATACAAGGTCCTGGGTTCAATTCCCAGTACCTCAAATAAAAAAATACCCCTTAATAGTGTTGTCAAAGGCAGATCCAATGGAGCACTGGCTGAAATCTTTTAAGGAAAATTTGACCGTGGATCATGTCTTTTTAAGCAAATTTTAATTAAGAAAGCTTTTTTTTTTTTTTTTTTTTTAAGATTTATTTATTTATTTAATTCCCCCCCCTCCCCTGGTTGTCTGTTCTTGGTGTCTATTTGCTGCGTCTTGTTGCTTTGTCCGCTTCTGTTGTCGTCAGCGGCACGGGAAGTGTGGGCGGCGCCATTCCTCGGCAGGCTGCTCTTTCTTTTCGCGCTGGGCGGCTTTCCTCACGGGCGCACTCCTTGCGCGTGGGGCTCCCCCACGCGGGGGACACCCTTGCGTGGCACGGCACTCCTTGCGCGCATCAGCACTACGCATGGCCAGCTCCACACGGGTCAAGGAGGCCCGGGGTTTGAACCGCGGACCTCCCATATGGTAGACGGACGCCCTAACCACTGGGCCAAAGTCCGTTTCCCAAGAAAGCTTTTTAATATTAGAAAAAGCTGCTGGGATTTTGATAAGTATTGGGTTGAATCTGTAAATCACTTTGGGTGGTATTGACATATTAAAAATATTAAGACTTTCTATCCATGAACATGGAATGTCTTGTCATTTATTTAGGTCTTCTTTAATTTCATCCAGCAGTGTTTTGTAGTTTTCAGTGTGCATGTCCTGGCATCTCCTTGGTTAAATTTATTCCTCAGAATTTTATTATTTTAGAAGCTATTGTGAATGATCCCACTTGTATGAACTACCTAGAATATGCAAATTCATAGAGATATATAGTAGATTACGGTTATGGGAGGTTGGTAGGAAGGGGGATGTTATTGCTTAATGGGTATACAGTTTCTGTTTGAGGTGATGAAAAATCGGGATAATAGATGTTGGTGATGGTAGCATGATATTGTGAATGTGAATACCACTGAATTGTATACTTGAAAGTGGTTAAAATAAGGAAATCCTGATATAGCAAATGATAATAAAAAGTTAAAAAAGTAGAAAACCCTTGGTGATGATGGTCCACGGTGGTCTCACTCCCACTGGTAAGTAGTCAGCCTATGGCATCTGACACCTGGAACTGAGTTTTGTTGTGCCTCCACATTAGGGACAGTAGAAGATAAGCAAAGCAACATGGGGTAAAATGAAAAGGCACAGTTCATGCCCTCAAGAAGCTCACAAACTTATGAAGGAGTATGGGGTACAGAGGGAGAGAATTTAATATAAGAAGCTCTGAGGTACTGTACAAGTTAGTAAAGAGGACGTCACATAATCTGAGGAAGAGCAGGGGCCAAAACAGGATATTCTGCAATAGATGGTGTCACGGAAGAGATGATTTGTGTCTCAGTCTTACAGAAGACTTTTTTATCCAAGCCAAATAAAGGGAGCAAGGGAGAGGGATATGCAGAGATGAAAACATTTTTTTGCCAGAAGAAAAATAAAACAATCCAATCAATTTCATGTGTGCTGAAATCAGTCCTTAAAAGCTACTTACAAAGTCCAGCAGAACAGAATGTTTCTCATCCATTCCCAGCAAGTTTGTAATCCCACATGGGTCTCTACTCATTTATTCGCAGAGTAGGAATTTGGGGCAACAAAGGAGAAATCATCTGGCAACAATTTTAACCACTCAGCCCTCCTTCATTTAGCCACAGCACCTTCCTCCCATTTTGCTGCGTCTGTGTTTGGAATTCTGTTAAGGAGGGTGCTTGTGGGTTTAAAATGCAAAATGATTGCCAAAAGGAACAGTTCTGCCATGTAGCAAATGTTCATTCTCTGCAATGCCAATTTATGCCCTTTCCTATAGTTATACAGGTTGCTATGTGCAATAAGTTAAACATTAATGAAAATTATTTGATGCTGCTGTTAGAGAATATACTGAGGAAATAAGTGTGTGAGTACAGAGTTTGCCACTCCAGGAAGGTAACTTTTACCCCCAAGATTTGAGAAGCCACAGAAAGGAAGGCATTTGGAAAATCCAACCATTCAAAAACTTAGCACGAGTAATTTTCTTTTTCTTAGTCTTGGAACCAATGTGCTGTTTGGAAAAATTCACCAGCTCTACAATTATGATAAGTTATGCTTTTGTTTATATATATTAATTATTAATGAATATTTAACAAATTTGAACATTAGGAGTGAAATTCTTAGTATGTTCTAAATTTAATTTTATTTTTCAGTTCAAAATCTAAAATAGAAACCACAGTTAAACAGGAAAAAAAACACTGCTTTACATTTCTTAAAGAAATGCCCTCAAACAGCAGGTGTTTGGGCTTTATGATACTCAGAGAAAATCCCCCCAAAATGTGTACCTATGAGTGAAGTATGAAATGCTGTCTTTTAGATTTTTAGTTTAGCTCAGTGTGTTGCTGCTATTGTTTCCACCGTGGTGTTTCTTTTCTGTATAAGAGACCTGAACAGCCCTGGAGGCTGACAGAATGTTTATGTGGCATTTAACAACAGAGAAGGAGGGAGGCTCCACCAGCCAACAATGGTGATGAGCTGACCAGCTTCATGGGATATTGTAGGTGGGAGCGTTACCTTGATGCATTCTGCTGGTACTGATTTTTCTTTCTGCTGACACGTTGGTTGCTCTGGAAGTTGCTTTGCTCACATCCTTTGCTACTGGTGTCAAAGCACAGTCTCAATCTTTGCATGCCAAGAGAAGAGGAAAACCTCACTTCAATGCCCAAAAGACTGAGCTCCTGTCAAAGATATTCATTTAACACTCACAGTTGGTCTATGGCAACTTGAAGATATCTTAAAAAGTAGGGCTGGTAGGGGGTAGGGATAGAGAGGAAAAGGCCTGGCTCTCTCAGGAAACTTTATGCTTTTCCTGAAGTCAAGTAATAAGAAGAGGGTGTACAGACATATATGAAGAGAGCAATTTCAACTATTATTTAAACGATCTATGCAACTTCAGGAAAAGGAACTAAAGCAATCCAGAATAATATGATTATTACAGTTGGCTAAGAAAGGGGGTATTTTCAAAACAATAAAAAGTTTATCATTTGCAAAGTTTTTCTTTCCTATTAAAAAACAATTGCTGTCACCCAGTATTACTTCTTATTTAGTTTTGATCAATTACAACTGATAGATTTCATGATAAGAACAATTATCACCACCATTAACTGCAAGCTTTGAATTTTTCTTTATGTTCCTAAATACGATATAAAAAACGTGGTCATTTCTAAATATGTATGGCACTTAATCCTAAACTATTATATACGAAGTAGGCACATAAAATGCGAATTAGTATTAAAGAAGGTAATAAAATATTTTAGTGACGATTTCATCAGCTTAACTGCAGACAATTGACCAAGTCATCCTCCTATCTACTCTGACCCCATACATATTCATAGTGCAAATTCATTTTAGATCAGTTATACTTCTCCCTCCCCTAACCCCACCTTAATATTCTTTTCTGATGGTTTTATTTACACTGTTCCCAAACCCATCCAATGACATAGTGAAGTACACAAACAATCCTTTACTTAATTTATTGAGTCTTTTTTTTCTCCTTAGTCTATTATTACAAACTGCATATTTTACACAATAAATCCTAATTCAGCCAACACCAGTTCATTCAAACGGCATCTGAATTTTCAAATTGGCTCCTTTTCAGACAATTAGTTGGGGTGCCAATTTCCCAGTCAAATAAAATCATTTTCCCATTAACATTTTTGGTTATATAATCTGCTATATAAATATAATACTATTAAAACTCAATGTGCAAATTAAGTCCCTAGAATATCACAGTTGCTAATTTGGTCAGATAACTCCAAGCATACATTTTGCTGTCATTTAAATTGGAGATTTTTCTGCTGGCTGATTGCTTTCCAAGGGTAAGAATGTGGCTGAAGAGCCCAGTGCATGTCTCAGATTTTCCACACTTCGTACACATGGAAACTGTCTTTGGGCTGGGACTCTCTCCTCTGTCTGTAGAGCATATTGTACTTGCAGCCCTGCTTTTCCTCCTTCTAAGCTGCCAGACACATTTGCCCAAAATGAGTCACTCAGTCTTTGATTTTTGCATGTAAGCTTGGCCTGTCTGATGTTGTTTGCACAGCCATGCCACATTGTTAGAAGTTGTGATTTAATTTGTCCTTGGAGCCTTTCTTTTGCCAGCACCACCTCCTCTCAATGCCCCCATTTCTGCTCACCATAGAGCAGCTCACTCCAGGCCTCACAATGAACCTTGCCCCACGTTTGTCCAGTTCTCCTTCTTGCTGCTGCACCGTTCTTCACTTGACAGTTACATGCCCAGTGGGGGGTACACTTTTAGTAATTCTGTTTTCCCATTTCTATCACATATGCCTTGCAGGTGATGCAGGAAGCTGCCTGCGACATCGGTGACAGATCCAGACCTCCCAACCATATGGAAGGTTGGACACTATCGAACATTTGATTGGATACAGAGTTTGGTGCCACATTTGACTGCCAACCTCCCAAAAGGCACACGGGCCATAGTGAGTCAATTTCTATTTCTTTGTGTCTCAGAACTACAATTTAGAGAAGTCTCATTTCCAGCAACATTAGTAATCCACACTACTGTCAACTCCAGGTTAAGGGCGAACACTCTGGTATCAGACAAACTGGGGCATGAATCCCAGTTATATCACTTTTTATTTCTGTTCTTGGATAAACTATTTAACCTCTTTCCTAGTTGCCTTATTTGTAAAATTATTATAATAATTGTTTCTACTTCATGGAGTTAATATAAGGAATAGAATTAAGAGTGATGATGCATGCAAACTGCCTAAATTGACATGCTCAATAAATGTTAGCTATTAGGGCACATATGATAAAATTGTGTACTATAGGCATTAATATAGTATACATGGCTGGCAGAAGATGTGTGTTATATTTAAATCATTAGCCCTCATTTTATTACATGATGTCTCCTAATTTTCATTAAACAGACTTGAAGGATGAAAGAATGCAAATCTCCCATACTTGCTTCAGTCTCTGGGCCAAGTAGAATGTTTCAGGCTATTTCATACTTTCTTTTCAAATAGCATTGATACTAATGCTCCATCTTCTCTGTGAAGGAATCCTCCCTTGGTAGTCCCAATTCATCAAGAGTTCTTCAAGCCACCTGGCCTTCTGTCCCTGCTTGTCTTTCTATTGTGTGTCCTCCTTTACGCCATTCTGTTACTCAGTTTTGAAACCTGAAGTCTAGAATTGGTTTATTTAGACTCTCATTCAGTTCCATGTGTTTGACCTCTGAGTCTGGTTATTTAAACCATTATCTCCAGCTCCATCTCCTAGACTGACTTGTCATGGGGATATCATTTCACCTCATAGTATCTTCCCACAGGAGAAACGAAATGGATTTTAATGGTCATCTTGTCTTCCCTGGAAGGAATACTTTTTTGTCTGCTGGGTAGTCTGTTGAAAGAGTTCTGGTGAAGTAGACCTTTCTTCCGATAATAAATTACTGCCTTTTATACAGTCAAAATCTTCCCACTTGGCAGTCTATAACATTATGTGGCTTATAATGAATAGATTATATTTTTGTATGCCTGATCTACAAAATGTTGAAAATTATGTCATCCTCACCATTTCCAACTAGCACCCTTAGTTCTATATTCTTCTTGATTCTCTCCCTTTTCCCATACAAATGATTCTGACCAATTCATTTCAAACATCTATGAATTACATGTCCTTTGCAGAAAGAACTTTTTCTTTGCAAAAGAGAAACAAAGCAACAGAGGAATTGAGTAATTTTACTTCGTTCTTCTCTTTGTCATAATAATACATTTTCCTTAAAGCAGCTGGCTTATTTTTCTTCTTGCCTAAATTTTGCTCCCCAGGGTCCTTTCCTATCATTTTTCTATTATGTTTAAGAGTTTGGACGCTAGTCCTCGCACTGTTGTCACAACTGTGTTACTCATTTAAACTCATCCTTGATTATAAACTTCTTAATACACCTCTTGTATTTGTTTACTTTCTGGATGTGAATAGTACATGAAGCTGTATACTGGTAATGTCCCATGTCTCTTGCCTTTCTCACTGTAGCTATTTTAAATTATAAATCATAATTCTTTTTGTTTTTAGCCCTCCATCATTTTTTAACTGTATTCATCTTTAGTCCCTGAACATGGAATTATACCCATATTTCTCTGAACTCTTTGAAATCTACTGACTAAAATTGTAAGATAGAGTATTTTACCTGTGTTTTTATGTGACTATTAAAATTTCTAATATAAAAATGTCATTTCTCTCAAGGTTGACATCACTTCTACTTTACATATAAGGTCTTGAACAAAACAGTAGACTAGTATAAAGTAGTGATCAATTCTTTATAATAAAAAAGAGATTACCAGAGTAAAAAAATACATCAAACCTATTTTAGATCTCTGGCATGTAACAAACAATGTCTTTCTCCTTTATCACTTACTCTTGCCTTTGGATCATTTCTATTACAGATAAGAATAAATTCTAAGGCACAACTTTCTTTTGGCCAGGCTGTCCAAATTAAATACCTTAACTGCTTCACTTTTGTTTCTTTCTCAAATAATTTCTTCTCACTTTCACATTTAGAGATGTGGATTCATACGTGCATATATACACAGACTTTCTAAACATCAATGTTACAAACTAGATGTTTCTTGTAAACAAGGCATGATTTTCCACTTAACATCAGTCTAATCAAATCAATTTCAGTGACCACAATAGTATTATTACTTTAATTTTAGCATTTTAGACTTATTTATAAAAATGATTGTCTGTTGCACATATGTATAGTTGTATATTTTTAAATATATTTGTATGAACATTCATAATGCTGGTTCTTGATCCTTTCCTCTGTTGTTTATCCCTTAGAATTACTGTGTACTTTCTTTTGCTCTAATGATTTTCACTTGTTGTACATACAACTAGTTCATGCTTGCTTCCATGTTTCCATCTATCTATATATGCTGTATTTATTAAACTGAGTAGTACCCACTTTTAAATTTTTTATTAGGATTAATAACTTTTCTTTCACGAATGTTATTTTAAGTTCTTCTTAACCAGATCAGTGAGTCTATTACAAAAATAAACTCTCTCTGATGTCCTAAGAACTGTATCAGCAGTCAGCTGCCATTCATCTGAAATTGTCAACCAGGCACCAGAAAAATTATATTTATAGATTTTTCTTTCCTGATAGTGCATTCTCTTTACCTATCCAAAATCATGACCTTACACTGGAAAAAGAGACAAAGCACTACCTGTATCCGCAAGGCCTTCAGATACCTTCCCAGGAAGACAACATTCCATAATCATTCTAACCGGATTTGTTCAGTCATTCGACAAATACTTATTGAATGCTTTCTATGTGGCAGTCACTGTTCCAGCTCCATAGGCAAGTAAATCTTCCATAGTGGGAATGCTTTAGTCAACTTCCTGGGTGGTCACTATAGGAACAGGTTTTCAAACCTGAATCTAAGTCCTATTTGTTATGGGCAGATCCCTTCAATGCCCGCAACTGACCTCTGAGGCAATTCTGCCTGCAGTATTTTCTCAGGCATATGCTAGGACTATTATTATACATGATTAGAAAGATTCATCCCAGCTCTCCACCTCTGCTTAGAAGACCAAGAATTGGTTCCTTAAAAGACATGATGAGTCCTTATTTTGATCAGGTAGAATCATTGACTACAGTGTACTTTGATGTGGGGAGCTTGAGAATCAGAAAAGCAGTACGTCCTACTTACTTTTTTTTGGAATACTTACAATAGATTTTAAATGTGTAATTTCTGCCTTTTGCCTTTTATTGTCCTTCTATTTTTGGTGTATGTCTTTAAAACTGCATATAGTAGCATTTTGGTTTTTTTATTCTATCTGGGAGTCTTTTAATTGATTAAGTTTGTCTATATGTAATAACACTTAAAATATATTTTACTTTAGACCTACCCTCTTATAATTTTTTTTGCATTTATTCTATTTATTCTATCTGGTTATAGTTAGTCCTTTCTCCTTATTTTGGAATAATTAAGAATTTTCTTATCAATTCATTTTCCCCATATATTAGCATGTTAGTTATATATTTTTAAAACTATTCCTTAAAAGGTTAGCATAGACATCACCAGCATGCATTCTTGACTTTAAGTTAGAGACCACTGTAAATTTATAGTTCTCAACATTTTAGAAATAGAAAAACTCTCAGAATGTGTTATATTTACTTATTATCCTCCTCATGTGCTCTCATGTCAATGTATACATCTATATATGATCTTATACACATCAACATCTAAAAATACCCACATTCTTACCCTTTTCATTGTACTTTAATCCTTTGTGAATTTCTGTGCTTCCCTCTGGGATCATTTACCTTTTAACTGAAGAATCCCTTTATTATTTCTAATGTAGGCCTGCTGGAGACAATTTCTCCCTGTTTACATTTGTTTGAAACTGTCTTAATCGTTAGTATCCAGCAGTATTATTGTGTTGTGCCTAAGTACTGTTTCTTTTTGTTTATCCTGCTTGTGTTTTTCAAAGCTTTTTCCCCTGAGACACATTAGCTTCCTTGAGTTGGTTTTTACATTTGTTTTATTTGTTGCTTGTTTTTATTTTTTCAGGAGGCACCAGGAACCATACCCGGGACCTCCCATGTGGGAGGCAGGCTTTCAACAGTTTAAGCTCATATCCACTCCCTATACCTCCTTTTTAAAGTGGTTCAAAATATACATCCTACAGAGTGATTATTTCAGTAATACTTTATGATTTCATGAATACTATAAGAATATTAAGAGTATAAAACATATTTTCCTTCCTTTTGTTTTACTATTATTCATGAATTTTACATGTTATAAACCCCACATGTTAATACTTATCTTTTAAAAATTTAACGAGAAAAATGTCTTTATTATTTACTTATGCAATGCTCTTCATTACTTTGTGTAGATTCAAATTTACATCTTTTACTGTCTTCCTCCTACCTTAAAAACTTCCTTATACATATCTTAGTGCAGGTTTACTGGTGATAAATTTTTTTAGTTTTCATTTGTAGAAAATAATTTAATTTGCCTTCATTTTTGAGATGCTTCTACTAGGTATAAAGTTGCAGATTGACAATTTTTCTTCTGGCATTCTTAAGGTATCATTTCACTGTCTCTGGGCTTCTATAATTTCTAATGACAGCTTTGCAATGATTTTTATCTTTTCCCCTCTTATTTTTTCTTTGGCTGCTTAACCAGTGATTTTCAACAATTTGATTACAAGATTCCTTGGCATGGTTTTCTTTAGGTTTTTAGTTCTTGGAGTTTTCTTTGTTTTGTTGTTGATGTTTTTTGTTTGTTTTTAAATCTGTGTGTCTATATCTTTGAAATCAAATTTTCGGAGATTTAAAAAATATATTTTCTGGTTTTTCCTTTCCAGATAGCCAATTGTACTTATGTTAGACCACTTGATATTGTCCCACAAGTCACTAAGTTCCTATTCATTTTTTTTTTCTTTTTTTGTGCATTATTTTGACTACTTTGTATTCTTATACCTTCAAATTCACTGATCTTTTTTTTCCCTGTAGTATGTAATCTCCTGTTAAAACCATACCTTGAAATTTTTGTTTCAGAATTTGTATTTTTCCTCTCTAAACATTCTGTTTGGTTCATTTCATATTATCTACTTCTCTCTGGTTTTGGGTCACATTTCTTGCTTCTTCACATGTCCATCAGATTTTTATAGGATGTGATATTTTTGTTGTTGAATGATTTTAATATTGTTGAGTGCAGGATTTGTTTTATTCCTTTGAACAACTGATTTCATTCTGTAAGTCAGTTAAATAACTTGCGACCAGTTTAGTAATTTTGAAGGTAGTTTTATCTATTTTTTTAAATGGGTCTTGTTTAGCCTTTACATTCTAGGGGTAGTTTAGTCCTACTAGTAGAGTATGACCTTTCTGAGGTCTTTCCAGCATGTCCGACAATTTCAGTAAGGTTACAAGTTTGGTGAGAACATGAACAATTCCCAGCCCTGTATAATATCTTAGAAATTTTCAGTTTACAGTTCTTCAGTAAATTTCCTTTCCTTGGGATTTGTACTTTTTCCAGATTTGTGTAGTTTTATCTTATGTATGCACAGGTTGCTTTTGGATCAAACATATTTCCAAAGTTATTTATTGTATTGTTTCTGACTCTTTGGTACTCTATCCTCAAACCTAGCAATCTCAGTTTTCCCAATCTCTAATTTCTGTCCTTATACCCAGAAAGAATGCTGAGCTATATTTTGTTTTCCCTCCCTGTATAAAAGACTAGAAATCACTTCCATCAGAAAGCTAGGATGATTGTAGGTATGACCTAATTTGTTTTCATTCTCTCAGGATTGTAGACCTGTACCTATTGTCCAATATCTGAAAAGAGTTGTTTCATATCTTTTTTCCAGTTTTCCCATTGCCTATGGCAAAATGCAAATGCAGTCCTCATTACTCTTTCATGACTGAAAGCAGAAATTCTGTGATCCTGATCATTTCTGATGATTTACCTTCCAGTTCATTAATTGTCTTTTAGCTATGTTTATCTGCTGTTAAACCCATCTATTTATTTCTTAACTTCAGTAATTTTATTTTACAGGTCTAGAATTCACATGTGATTCTCACTTATTGATTCACTTTTGTGTGAATATTCTAGAGAATATTTATTTTCTTATAAATATTAATCAGGATTTTAAAATATTAATAATAATAATGGATAAAAAATTCAGTGTTTTCATCATCTGTGGGTCTCTGTGGGATTTATAGATCTGTGAGTCTTTTGTGCTTTTCTTCCCTCCCTCCCTTCTTCCCTCCCTCTCTCTTTCCTTCTTTTTTCTTTTTTTCTTGGATTTTGATCATTTGTTCCTAACTCCTGGAATCCTTGGTAATTTTTTAATTGAAAACCAGATATAGAGTATGAAAATTTTCTCCAAGCAAGCAGTTTGAGTAGGGCAAATCATCTTGTTTTGATTAGGAATCAAGATGGTATGAGACAGGGTTTCAAAATTTGTGAAGGATGATTTATTTCTGACTTGCCCTTGCTCCTAGAACATATCCCTTCTGGATTCTCAACTCTAAACCTGGGTGTTTTCAGGATCTTTCTCCTTGGCAGGACTTAAACTCCTATTTCTGTCTCCCCAGCCCTGTGAATGTGCCAAGAGCTCTGCTTAGATTTTCTGCCTCTTAATAGCTTCTTGCTTTTTTGGCTTTTTGGTCTCCTGTCCCATGAAAGTTAGGAATCTGCAAGTCCCCAAGAGGAAAAGTGTAAGAGAATGTCAATTTCACCTCAGTACATTTCTCTTCTAAGAGTTTAGCTCTTCAGTATCTAGGGTCTTCAGTTTCACTGCTATGCTTTCAATGAGCTACTTTTGTATTTTATCCAGCATTTTTATTGTTCTCCATGAAAATATTATTCTGATAACAAGATCTTTTAGGATATTTTAAGAAAAAATTTCAGTATGTTTTTTGCAGTTTTTCAAGCTATAATATAATGATCTATTGATACATCTTATATTTCAATTATGAATTTTACTAGCTTACCAAATTATGAGTTTATATGACTCTGACTCATCACCTTTGTTCTCCCAGGAACTTATATATAGTCATCTGTCAATAATTATTAAGGCTTTTAGTTTCACTTATCTATCCTCCCACCAAAAATTCCTGTACAATTCTTTTCTGACCTACTTAATCTCTCCTATATACCTCTGTGCTTGTTACTTTCCTGACTGCTAGTATCATCCCTATAGTCCATCCCTTAATATGCCTGATATACTTAAAATGCTGTTTTAAAATACTTCAGATATATTTTTTCCATGACTATAGCCAAGTGTGGTCACAGAATAATCTATCATCCCTCTACAAATATATTATCAATGTTTTGTGCCACACCAGACTTCTGTATAAGATGCTTTTATTCTGCCTTCAAAAACAGTGTGAGTTCATGGACAGCAGAAACTGTTCCTTCTGCTTTGTACACACCCTTTTAAAGAAGTGAATTCAGTATCATGTGTAACAGTGGAGGTTTGATACACGTAGATTTAGTCATGTGAAAACCTCAGAAAGGGGGCTAAATTATTTTTGAGTTGAATGAGCATAGCAGGCTTTTCACTTGGCTCTGATTTTTCAAACCATTATAATCAGAAAACATGGATATTAAATTAAAGCAATGCCTTCCAGCCCATGACATAAACTTGAACACTTACTATGTCTCTGCAGAATTCATTAGCAGAGAATTGTAAACTATTTTGAGAAGATATATTGCACATCATGCAAGATTTAAATGAAGTATTAGGTCACGAACAACTAAATTCTCTTCCCAAGATGCAAAGAGATATAGTTGTTAATTAAAATTCCTTATTTTAATAATCTTGAGTTTGTTTTGGAAAACATTCAATACTATGTATTATTGTCAAAATGCTTATCAATAAGAAAAAGGCGTTCTCTTTCAAGACTCTACTATAACATAATAAATGAAATTTCTCCAATAATGTAAGCAAAATGAAAACCTTTTGCTAACTTTATCTTTCATGTATACTTGTATTTATCTTTCCATTCCCAGGAATCTGTTCTCTATCAGAAGAAACTTACCTTTTAATAGAACTTGATGGCAAGCTCTGAGGTAAAGTGGTATCCAGAAATGTTAGTCTTTATGTTTATTTCTAAGCATTGAAATCTACAGTAAAATGGCTTTTTGAAAAATTGTCCTTTAATCAGCAAGTACACTTAATAAGCATATAAATAGACACATAGAGAGTAAAATGTCAGTATTGCTCTCTCCCCATACGCAACTACGGCTGAAGCAATTCCTACTCCCTTCACTTAACATTCAGAATTTTATTGGAACTACTAAAATTCTACCTTTATATACCAAGACAAAACATATGAATTTTTTTCAGAAATTAGATCAGTCCTAAAAGATTAGCAAACATGCCCCATCTAAGTGTCACTTTCATTAAATAAGCATCATGTGCCTAATATAAATTTTTAAAATACCAAAAAAGAAAAGATGAAAACACCTGCACAAAAGTGTGCTCAATCCAACTAGTAGACAAAAAAGAGAAGGAAAGAAAAAAAGTAAACATGGCACAGTAGGAGAATAAAGCTTCTGGGGAAAGAAAGCAAAGCTGTGTGACAGATGGAAAGGTCTCAATGGATGAATGGTACTACTACAAATAAGTAGCAGACAGCCAGAGGGAATCAAATAATGATTATGGAAGAAAAATGAGGGTTAAAAAAGATGAAAATAATGTTTTGACTCAAGCTAAAGATTCTATATTAATAATATTTCTTATATTTTAAATAGATTTAATTATACATCCACAAAAGGTAGAAAATAATTCATGTCAAATAGAGTAGACAGCTGACAAGTGAGCCAGTATGGACAATATAAAAAGCTCAACATGTCCTTGGAGAGGAAGGAATGCATTCCACAATTTGTACTGGCATGCCCCCAAACCTGAACAGATTACTTTCTGGCGATCAATATCTGTAACCACCAGAGGCCTGTTAGAGAGTTTTTAAAAAATCAGCTGCAAAGAGACCCAGTCCCCAGCTTACATTTTATTTTTGCCAGTGGGTGCTGAGGTAAGAGATTTGGACAAGGCTCATTTTTCTTCCCTTTATAGGGCTGTGCATTGAATATGAAGCACTCCAGCATGTTCTTGGGCTCCAGTCAGCTGGTCTCTCGCCTCGTTTGTGGGTACAGTAAAAGGGCACCAATTCCACTAACCAACTTGAAATCAGCCTTGGTACACTGAACTCAATGGTAAATGCTGGTCACACTTTAATATTAGGTGTTTATTCATCAATCTGATTTCAGTTTGACATCACGTATAAATGAAGTACTTTCTTTTGAATTAAGTAGTACTTTATGTGAAAATCTACTTTATGTGAAAATCTAGGATGCTTCCTCTCTTTCCATTTCTGTAATATGCTCAAATATTAGTGAATCCAAGCAATAGTTTTCCTATCATCTTCTATGACAAAATAATTAAAACTCTAATTATAGCAGTTTTGCAAATTAAGGAAAAACAAGCACTAAGCAGAACATAAAATTCTTCCATGCTTTCTCAACAATAGAACATTCATATCAGTCTAGAACAACTCTTCCCAAAATATATTCTGCAGCATGTGCCTAATAAATTTTACATGGCATTGCAGGCATCCTGACCACTATACACTTCTTTCAACAATTGATAACACACACTATCAAGTGAACAACTCTAAGAGGTTCCACAGGAAATAAACCTGTTTACCCTTTTTTAGCCCAGCTTTTCTCAAATGTTTCTAAATCCTGAAAAAAATTTAGGATTTTAAATTTTTTAAATTTCAGGATTTTAAAATCCTGAAAAACTTTAGATGATATCCATCTGGAGATGTTTGCCAAAATCCTGTCTTTGACGTCATTCAACTTCATTTGATTATTTCCTCCATGACTAAAATAATTTTTTCTGAGTATTAGTGATGAAAAGTCCTCTGAGAAGACAGAGAATGATATTTCCACCACATGTCATTTAATATTCAGAACCTGACATATAAGAATAAATGATACCAAGGGATAGAGTAATGGAAGAGGAAGAGAGAAGCCTCCCTTGTCAGGATGCATCCTACCCAGCTGTCCTCAGTGTTTCTCTATCCCCAAAGTTAAGAGTTATTAAAAGCAAACTCAAGGCTGATGGGTAAAAAGAACAACTTCAACCTTTAATCACATTTCCAAGTTTATAAAATGTTGCCACTTTATTATATTTGAAAAATAAAGTGGCAACATTTTATAAACTTGGAAATGTTATATTCTTTTATCCTTTGTATCACTATTCCCATATGATGCTCTGCAAAAATTTGGTCAAGTTAAGTAAATTTCATGACCACTGTAAATGATAACCCATATTTGAACATTTCCAATGCATAGTATCTTAATAAAGGTCCTGAAAAGTCTTGAAGTGTAGAAAGGTGCTAAACTTTTCTTAATTTAGTGATTCTCTTACTTGACTATTGTACTAGTCTGCCAAAGAAGTGTGATGCAAAGTACCAGAAATATGTTGACTTTTTTAAAGAGTATATATTTGGGGTAAAAACTTACAGTTACAAGGCTCTAGAGAGTCCACTTCAAAGTTGCTTTCTCACCAAAGTCAGTTGTCAAGTGTTGAGGCAAGATGGAAACTGATCTCTGCCTGGTCTCTCTTTCCTGGGCTTCATCTTCCTCTGTATCTCCTGGTTAGGGCTTCTTTATCAAGGCTTCCTATATCAGTCTCAGTTGTCTTCCCAAAGTCAGCTCTAAGCTACCAGATAAATGGTCCATCTCTCTCCAGGGCCCCAGGATCGAATGTGACAGAGCTCTCTCTCATCCTGTGTGTCTTCTTGAGTGAGTGTCCATTTATATCAGCCCACCAAGAGGGTGGGGACTTGAACTGAGCCAGGACCTACTGATGTAGTTGAATAAAAAGCCCTAAATTGATTTTATCAGTAAACTTAAATCTTTTGAATTTAATAAAATCAAAGGATATCACACCCAGAGGGATAGATAGTTTACAGCATAATCTTTCTCTTTTTGGGATTCATAAATAGTTTCAAACTGCAACAAACATAGAGTCATATTTAAATAGTATGCCTATTAATTTTTCTAGGCTTCATTTTGGGAATACTTTCCTACTGTTTCTTATTACAGATTATGCCCATAAAGCTATGGAAATGTAGAAGAGTTTACAGTGTTTTGTAGAATGACACATGCTAGTACGTTAAAGCAGTATTATTCAGAGTATGATCCAGAAAATCCTGGGATTCCCTAGAACTTTTCAGAGAGTGCATGTGGTCAAAATTATGTTAATAACAACATTAAGCTGCCATTTGCCTTTTGCACCTTCATTTTTTTCACAAGGGTACAGAGGAGTTTTCCAGAGCCTATATATGTGATGATGACATTATGCTGATAGTTAATAAAAAGAGTACTTGGGTATTTTGTATTCTAAAAATTCCTAGTTTTAAATCCTAATACAAATAAATATTACTAGATATAACTCAAAACATAACCAAATTTCTTAGTGCATGCAATAATTTTCAAGATTTAAAAAGGTTCCTAAAATCAAAATGTTTGAGAACCATTGTTTTAAAAGAAACATAGGTTTGAGTGCCTTCTAAAAAATATGGGAGCCTACCATAGATTTTGAAAGTTTGAAAATGAAAATTGCCTGACATTATTCTTTGGATTTTTAATAGGCTTTGGATCAGTGAGAGAGGACTTGCTATATATGTTCTTTACTGACCTATGTAACCTTCAGCCATTCTAACATGACACTATATTATCTTAGTGTAGCTCGCATTGGTATTAACAAATAATGAAACACATTCTAGCTACTTTTTGAGTACTTTATTTTGCACCAGGCACTGAACTAGACAGTTTGTACTTTGATCTTTTGGTGATAAAGAATCTATGACTTTATTTACAGGTACAAAAATATATGTAGGTTCAAACTCATAGTTCTTGAAAAGAACAAATCATTTCAAAAATGAGTGAAAAAGCAGCACCCAAACATTTTCTTTGTCTTATATAAGTTCTCATTTGAATCCCATCGGGGGTAATCAAGTCAGCCTGTTTGGTGTCATGTTATTGATTAGTCAGCAGACATGAAGATGAAAAGACATGCCAAGTGATAAGAAACAAGCAAGTTCTTCTGTCCATTATCTTCAAACCATCTCCTCCATGAGAGGGATCCTTGGTAGCTATATTCAATTTTAGACTAGTCATTTGTTTGATGGAACTATTCTACTAAGACTACTATCTACAAATTTTTAACATAAATCAGATAAAGTCTATGCCTAGAAATTATCAGACAACACATATAAAGCCACAAAAAAACAGCACCATACAAAAACTCTATTGAGTATACTAAAGCTGAGATAAACATTAATTGAATGCCTATTCCATGCCAGGAACTAAGTTAGGCATCTAGGGATATCTTGATGAATCACATGGACAAGGGCCCTTTATTAGGTTTTAATTGAGGATATAGACAAATACAATTAAAATTCAGGGGCATGTTGCCAGTACCTGAATAAGGGGTACCTAATTTTGGCCAATTAGAGAATATTCCCCCCCCCAAAGTGACATTAGATTGAGAAGTGAAGGAATTAGGAGGCATTAATGAGGCAAAAAGTGTTGACTAGTGTTCAAAGGCTAGTATGTCAGAAAAAATATGGCTCATTCAAAGAAAAACAGAAGGAAATATATTTGAATTAAGATTATAGAGTGTGTGTGAGAAGGAAGGGTGGAGTTGGAAAAAGAGGTAGACTGAGGAACAAAGCTCACCCTGTAGGCCATGTTAAAGAGTTTGAATTTTATTCTAAGACAGAATTGAAATCTTTGAAGGGCTTTAAATAAGGGAGTATATCTACCAGGTTTGAGTTTCAGAATGATAACTCCGGCTACTCTGTAGAGAATGATTGGGAGGAGGACAAGATTGGAGGTAAGAAGGAAATTGCACAGTCCTTGAAAGAGACAATAATCTGATCTAAACTGAGATAATGATGGAGCAAGAGAATTACTTTGAGAGTCTTGAAACTGTTGAATCTATAGAAATTGGTGATGATACATTAAAAGAAGAGAGCCAAGTTTGGGGACTTGGGTCGTTAGGAAAGTGAACACAGGGTTGGCAAAAAAATCTTAAGGGAAACATACAGAGCACAGTTTTGAATATATTGAGTTCAAAGTGACTCTGGGAAATGCAGAAATAGTCAATAAATAATTGGATATTCAGATCTGGAGTGAACAAAAGAAGTCTAGAATAAAAATATAAATGGGGAAGGGTTCACTGACATGCCAAAGGTAATTTAAGCAGTAGAAGCAGATGGTATCTCTATGAAATGGAATGTGGAGCAAGAATAAGACAGAATCTAGGACTGAACCTAAAGTATAGCAATACAGTAACTGGTGATATGATAATGATTCTCTAAAACATCAATATACTTTTCTAATTAAAAAAATATCCTTTATATACAGACAATGCCAAAAGTTTAAGAAAAGTTCCATTTACCCAACTTCTGTTTATTTGTACACCATCCCTGCAGCACACAATCCAGAATCTGGCACTGATAATGCCTGGTATCTGTTCAATGATTACCACACTTGAAAGCATGCTCCACATTATCTCATACTATTATCTCATGTGTGTAGTGGGTACTATTATTTCCACCATTTTCAAAGAAGACCTGAGGTGTAGAGTCCTTCAGTAATTTGCATATGATCACACTGCAAGCAAGTGGTGAATTCATTCAGGGTGGAAAAAGAGATTAAATGAAAATTAGACCCAAATCTGAAGAACAGTGGACAATCAAGAGTTCCCTGTTTTGACAGTGTATTCAGAGCCTGATATTTAAAATGAGTTGGATCCTGCATGACCTTTGCTTTTCCCACTTAAAACAGATAATGTTGCCCAGGGATACTCTGGAAACAGTTCCTCCTGGAAAGCCTACTTTTATCGTTTTTCCCAGGTTCTCTGGAACCTGGCAATGTGGTTAGATATATGAATTCCTTATTTCCACAATATTTACCCAATAAGCCAGCATTACTTGAAATAAACTGACTGACATTGTATTACTTGACCCTACCTTGGTGCCCCTAATATTGGTGGTTAATCTCAGGGCCCACCCAATAGTGAAAAGGAAAATGTACGTCTAAAGAAATTGAGATTTATGCTTATTTCAATGTGCCTGTTCTGTAGTGGGGTTAGCAGATTTTGTACCTCATTTTTAGAGGGATCTGATTTTGGAGTAATTTTATATTGGTATCTTTGATAAAACAAAGTGATGTGGGATTTTATAAACTCTTTGTGAGGTTGTTCTCTATTCACCATATGTAATTACCCAGGCAACAATCAAGTTACAAGCATCTTCTCCATAGCTCTAGACATCAGTTAATAACAAAGTATTGTATATGTTTTCAAAATAAAAGTATTATGATCCAAATATCTATACACAACCAAAATGTCATCTAGTAAAGTAAAAGAAATAAATGAAATCCTCAAGCATGCAAAATTTCAAGTAGTATACTAAACACAGACCTTTTTGAAATAAAAACTCACAGATGTGTTCCAGCTAAGATAAATAAACATAAATGCCCCAAGAATCATGGTAATACAGAAGTAATTGTAAGAAACAAACTCCATAAATAAAAGAAACCAAAAAAAGGAAGCAGTACTATATAAACTCCAGTATCATATCAACAAAACTGCAGCAGGAAAGAGGGACATGACTAACTGTACACTAGTCAATAAATATTGTTTCTAAATTATAGAGAAGGAATTACAATATGTCATTTAAATTCTTAAATAAAACCATCAGTAGGAAAAAGTGCCATATTTTAAAATCCATTCAATTAAAAAAAAGCAATGCAAAGAAAACAGACAAGAATGGATCCTTTTTAAAAAAAGAAGAAAGATAGCCTGAAACATGTCATAAGTTAAGACAAACATATCAACTAATGGCATTGAATGACCACCATTTCTCTCATAAGAAAAAAAAAATGCAGAAAAGGTAAAAACCATCACTGTAAGATATTTATCAGAGATACATCTAAAACAAAAATTGATAGAAAGTTTACAAAAACAAAAGAACAGGTAAATCTCCATCCAGAAAAAAGCAATCAATAGGAAATTAGGAGTAGAAGTAAGAAATAGAGCTGCATTATATATTGAGAACACAAATCTCAGTGTGTGTGCTATTATGCTTATATTCTAGAATACTGAAGACAAGGCACAATGATCAGGTACATCTGAAGAAGCCAGGAAGACACGACAAGAAGATTCAGAAACCTTCTGTTTAAACTAGCAAAGAACCAAGATGGCTCCAAGGTCTGCAGTGATGAAGATAACTGAAAAACTCATTTCTCCTCCCTCTCCTGTGGATGTCCCTCATGCCAAATTAGACTCCTGGAGGAAAAAAAGAGGAAAATCTTGACCTGAAACTCCACATCTGTTATTCATTGTAATAGTAAACCAAGTTACAGAAAAATAAGATATTTATCTTATTCAAATTAGGTTGTGATCTGGTTAATACCCTCTGCAAGAGTTATTATTATCATTATTATATGATTTAATTATCATTTCCATAATGAGGAAGATAAAACACAATATAGACAAAGCAATAAGGAAAAAAAGGAGAGCCCATACTTCTTTAGGGTCTAATGGCATCTTGCTTCAAATAGAATTTGATGTAAAGAAGGAAATTAGATATTTATCCAAATTGAGATGCTTTTGAACCAAACTGGATAAAATATCACTGCATCGTAGGCAAACTATTTAACTTATGTGGCACCTAGAGGTTGTATTTAACAGAAAGAGATCCTGAGAATCTAAAGTTCAGTAATTCCTTAACATGATCATAATGAATAAATTATATCATATGGTGATGGAAAGAGTCATAATTCAGCTACACTTTGTTGTTTATGAATTAGATGATGACACTACAATGATAAAGAGGCTGTAGATTGGTGCATGTCATGAGAACAATTTTATATAGGGAACACCAAGAGGAACTTTGCAAAAACATCAGAAATGAGCTAAGAAGACCCAACATAAAGGCAATATCTCAGAAACTTAACATCAGGAAATATAGACAAATTAAAATAAAAGAATAATAAATCTTATCCCAAACACCAATAATTTCTTGCACTTATAATGCACTTTTACCTTTCAAAGCATTTTCATAAGTTGGTTTAAAGATATCTGATTATTAGAAAGCTGAGGCAGAAATTCACAATTTCCTCCACATCTAAACACAAGGTTATACCTAAGAGATTCAATCATTGAAAGAATGTTTCTCTTTTTATTTTCATAGCATGAGTTATGGAGGCAAAAGTCCACTTTACAGATAGGGAAAAAGAAGCACAGGGATGGTAGGTTATGTCTCTGATGTCTCCTAAAAGAGAGGATTTAAGCACAAATATTTTGATTCCTTTGATGTGATGGTTCAAAACTACCTCCTTGTTCTCTCCACAGAAAAGCCCAAACATTAAAGCAAGGTAGGCATGGCAATTCAAGAAATAAAGTCAACGAACACTTTTTGAACAAGTACTGTGCACAAAGGATTGGGAATACAAAAAGGAATAAGAAAGATATGGTGCTTCATCTTGGGGGATCATCAAGTCCAATAAGAGAAAATGACAATTGGATGCTAGGAAGGAATTTAACTTGGACTGAATAGATGCAAAAAACCTTCTTGGAGGTGAGTCTTTCTAATCTGAATGTTGATGGTGTGAAGGAGTTAGACAAAAAAAGGGGGGAGGGGAGGGCAGAAAAGAGGAAACGCAGACAAAGGGACCAATATAAACAGCAGCATAGGCAGTGTAGAGTGAGGAGATACAACCAGGTCTAGATGCCCAGAGATAAAGAGGAAACCCAGAGCTGGGAAAGTGGAAGTTGGAGAGAATCAGGGGCAGACAACAGCAGATCTCAAGTACTAGCAACTATTTGTGAAAGTAATGAAAGATATCAAGTAGTGAGGGCATGTTTGGGCCTTAGGTATATTTCTCCAATAGCATTAGAGAGAAATCATTTAAATATGGAAAGACTAGAAGAAGGTTTTATAGTTGTGCAACCAGAGTAGCTCAAACAGATGGAAAGTCCTCTTGCTGACCTGCTGGTTTGTAATTTGGATGAAAACTGAAGCTTCCCATCACTTCTAAAAGTTATCATTCCAGAAAAAGGAAGCAGAGAAGCCAATAAAGGAATTAGAATAGTTAGGTACATATTTTTGGCCATGAATTATTGGTTACTCTATTAGTCAGCCAAAGGGTTGCTGATGCAAAGTACCAGAAATCTGTTGGCTTTTATAAAGGGTATTTATTTTGGGTAAAAGCTTACGGTTACAAGGCTCTAAGAGTCCAACTCAGGGCTGGTTTCTCACCAAAATTAGTGGCCACATGGCCATCTCTGCCTGGTCCTCATGTCTTAGCTGCTCAGCTGCTCTGTTCTCTTCAGCTGCAACTATCAGGCGAATGGCTCATCTCTTCCTGGGACCACAGGATTTACGTTCTCTCCTCTTCCATGTCATGACAAAGTTCTCTCCTGTGGCAACTATGGAGCTCTTTCTCTTTTCTTGTGTATCTTCTTCTGTGTGTCTTCTTGAGTGAGTTTCCTTTTATAGAGCCCACTAGGGGGTGAGGACTTAACCTGAGTTACACCCTTCTAATGTTGTCAAATCAAAGACCTAATCAAAATAATTTAATCAAATACATGTCAGCTGAATCTAATACAAGGGTATCATGCCCAGAGGAACACACCAGTTTACATAAACTCTGTTTTTGGAATTCATAAATAATCTCAAACTGCCACAGTTCCCAACACTAATTTTTTTTTTCTTTCTGAGAGCAGTTGTGGGTATACAGAACAAGCATGCATAAAATAAAAGATTTTCAAATACCTCTTTAATATAAATACCTTGCATTGGTGTAGAACATTTGTTACAACTGATGAGAGCACACATCTCTATAATTGTACTATTAACTAGAGTCCATGGTTTAAATTTGGATTAGCTCTTTGTGTAGCATAATTTCATGGATTTTTGTTTTTAATTTTTATTCATTTACCATACATACAACATAACATTTCTCCTTTTAATCACATTCAGACATATATTTCAGAGCTGCTAATCATGTTTACAACGTTTTGGTGCCATCACTACCATCAATTACCGAAACATTTCCAGCACCAAATAAGAACTCTGTGCATTTTAAGTGCCAATTTCCCAATCCCTAGTCCCGTCCCATCAACTGGTAGCTTATCTTCTAGATTCTGACTCTATGAGTTTGCTTTTTCTAATTATTTCAAAGCAGTAAGATCATCCAATATTTGTCCTTTTGCTAGGCTTATTTCATCAAACATGGTGTTTACAAGGTTCATACATGTGGTAGAATGAATCAGGGCTTCATTCCTTTTTATGGCTGAATAATTTTCTATTGAATGGACATACCACATTCAATTTATCCATTCATTGGTTGGTGGGCACTTGGGTTGTTTCCATCATTTGGTAATAATAAAGCTGCTATGAACATTGGTGTGCAAGTATCTGTTCAAGTCCCTGCTTTTGATTCTTTGGGGTAAATACCTCAGAGTGGGATGCCTGGGTTATATAGTATTTCTATATTTAGCTTTCTGAGGAACCACCAAACTGTCTTCCACAGAGGTTACACCATTTTACATTGCCACTAGCAATAAATGCATGTTCCTATTTCTCCATATCCTCTACAACACTTATTATTTTCCATTTTTTAATAGCAGCTATTCTAATAGGTGTGAAATGGTATCTCACTGTGCTTTTGATTTTCATTTCCCTGATGAATAATGACTTTGAGCATTTTTCATCTGTTTTCTAGGCATTTGTATCTCATTTTTGAAGAGATATCTATTCAAGTCTTTTTCCCATTCTCTAATTGAGTTGTCTTTTCATTGTTAAATGGAAGGATTTCTTTATATTTTCTGGATATTAAACCTGTTTTGGATATGTCATATCCAAATATTTTCTTCCATTGTGTAGGTTGTCATTTTACTTTCAAAATACAGTCCTTTGAGGTCTAAAAATTTTTAATTTTGATGAGGTCCCATTTATCTATTTTTTACTTCTGTTGCTTGTGCTTTGGCTATAGGGTCTAAGAAGCCATTGCCTAAAACAATGTCCTAAAGATGCTTCCTGACATTTTCTTCTAGGAGTTTGAAAGTCCTGGCTGTTATATTTAGGTCCTTGATCCAGTGTGAGGTAGAAATTCTCCTTCCCTTTTTGCATCCCCTTGGTTTCAACATTTTTTTTTTATTTCATTTTTGTCTTCCATTCCTATAATTCTGTATGGTTCTGTTTTAAATTTTCTTTTTACTAAGATTCTGTTAATCTTCATTTATTGTTTCCTGATCTCGTAGTTCTTTCTTTGTATGTTTCCCCATCTCTTTGAGCATTCTTAAGATAAAAATTTTAAAGACCTTATTCAATATGTCCACATTCTGGTCTTTCTCTTTGATGTTGTCCAGATTGTTATCCTCTTCTTTTGGATGGACCATCATTTCCTGTTTCCTTGTCTTTCTGGGCCTGTGTCTTGTCCCAGGCTTTTGCATTTAACTTGTTTTGTAGTTCTCCTGATTGCAGGAGTTTGGTTGTCCCCTCTGTTTGTCAGGAGACAGACCTCCCTCTCCAGGGTATATGAAGCAGGCAATCCTTTGCCCCAGATTGTCCACCTCTCCCGGTCCTATCACTCCTTTCACTGTCTTCCAGCTGCTTTTGTCTGAAGGGTAAATTCTGGGAATAGGGACACACCAGAGAGAATTTTGCCAAGTCAGTTATCCCCAGCCAAGTCAGATCTAGGAAACCATGAAGGGGTCTCAGATTTGCTCCAATGTGCCTTGGTGAGGAAATCAGGAAGGGCATCAAGAGCTTCCTTTAGGGAACGCCAAAGCTGAGATTTCTTGGCCTGCCCAGCAAATGCAGCCTTTCAACTAACCATCCCCTGCAGCCCTTAAGAAGGGAAGCATCTTTAAGTTTACTCTGCTACAGCCTTTTTCTGGAGTGGGTTGAAACTATAACTACCATTTTCGGGGGGTGGGTTGAAACAATGGCCTCCTTCAGAGCTGGCCTGCAGTGATATGACATAACTAATCAAAAGCTGTGACCAGTGACCAGCCCTGCCCACACTTAGTCTTGGGGAAGAGCATTTTTATATCCCATTCTATTACCAGCAGCTAGCCAGGGGCTGGACCCCACCGCAGCCTACCACAAGAATGGGGGATGGGCACCACAGTCACCACATGGAGAGAGCAATTTATAGTTCTTTACTGTGATTTGTCAGTCTCTTCCTCCTGCTCTTTCCTAGATGCTGTCCAGTGTTCTTCTGGCTCCTGCAGTTTCAAAATAGTTGTTTCAGACAGTTCCTGCCTTCTGAATAGTTGCTCTGGTGGGAGGACTGAATCCTAGAGTGCCTACTCGGCCATCTTTCCACAATCCCTCCCAACACTGATATTTTAAAACCTAATAAAAAATGTGAACAAAAAGAAGAAACAAAAAAGAAATAGAAAAAAAAAGTTAAAAAATGTGAACAGTTGCTAAAAATCACATGAGAATCAGTTAAAGAGGGTATGGAGTTGCTGAACAATTAAAGCTAAATGGTATTCAGTTAAACAAAGATGACATAGATACTGGGTAAGATTTTTTGTAAAATTATTATTTACATTAAAAAATTAAAAGGATAAATCAGTGCTAAAACAAGAACAAGCTATTTAAAAAGAGCTTCTTTGTGAAATAAAAAATATTCTTAGAATAAAATAGCATGAGTACCCAAATATATTCCTCCCCGCCTCCTTGTAGCTTGCTTGCTGTCTGCTTTCTGTGTCCATTCACTGTGTGCTCTTCTGCGTTTGTGTGTGTGTGTGTGTTTGCTTGTCTCCTTTTTCGTTGTGTCACCTTGCTGAGTCTACTCTCCACAGTGCTTGTGGGTGAGGCGGCACTCTGCGGCACCCAGACCAGCAGCTCTCCGCAGCGTGCAGGCGAGCCTGCCTTCACAAAGAGGCCCCGGGATGTGAACCCAGGCCATCCAATATGGCAGACAGGAGCCCAACTGACTGAGCCACAGCCGCTTCCCTCCAAATATAATTTTTTTAAAAAGCAATAATTGAAATCTACTCCTTAAAAATGGTCAGTCTATAAAGGTTGTTCCCTTGTACAGTCACCTTCTAGATGTAAAAGAAAAATATCAAGAAGAAAGAGTGATACCCAGTCATCACCTAGATCCAGTTATATAACCTCACAAAGAAATACTGAAATTAGACAACTAAGAAATACGGACATGTTTGAGGAAAAAATGTTTGCATCTGATATTACTCCTCTGGGATGTAGATAGAAACATAACAGGATCTCAAGCAATTAAGGAGATTGTCTATTAACTAAGATTTAGCCCAAGAACAATGACCTGAAGTGTATTTCTAAAAGAATACTAGGTCAAGCAGATATAGGGGTAGAAATCTGGTTAACAGTACAAAAGAGCAAGGGTAGAGTTATTGAACATTTTGAGTTAGATACATTCCATGTAAGAATCTCATAAAACTTTGAACCTCCTCCATAGGAAAATATATGTGCACGTAAAAAATTCTGGAAGCTAACTGAACATCTGAAGTCCACCATGGAACCTGTAAGACTCTAAATATCCTCACATTAGAAATACCCAGACTACAAGAAAACAAGAATTGCGCAGCTTCAAGAGTTCAAATTGGAGGGCAGCTTGAGAACTAGGTCATCTAAATGAACCAGAGTGCATGCTAGCTTGGAGTGATTTTCAAGCCCAAAATTAAAATAATAAAGTAAAATTAAAAAGTACTTGATCAATATATGTCAATTAGATTAAATTTACACTTGAGCTGTCCAAATTTCAATATACCACTGCTATTTTATCTGCCTAATTTATCATTTACTCGGGGTAATTTAAATTATTCAATAAGAAAGTTGACTTGTCAATTTTCCTTTGTTTCTGCAATTTCTTCTTTGAATATTTTGCATTTATATTAAGTGCATAACAATTAGAAGTATTTTTTTCCTGTTATTTGAAACTTATCACCATGAAGCAATCCTCTTTATCTGTAGTAATGTCTCTATTTTGTCTAAATTTAATATAATTATAACAACTTTCATTTATTTAGACTTTTTCAGGTATATCTTTTGCCATCCTTTGAATTTCACATTTTCTCTAACCATATATGTCCAATGTGTCTCTTGGAACCAGCATAAGGCTGAATTATTTTTTAGCAGTCTGAAAATCTTTGTTTTTTAACTAGATGGTTTATTTCTGTCACATTTATTTCATTAGATGTTTTCTATTTGTCCCACTTTTCCTGTGTCTCTTCTGGCTCCCATCTCACCTTACTTGGGAGTTGTTTTTCTTCTTTTGTAACCAAATAAGAATGTCTTCATATGTAAAATCTATGTTTTCATAAAACATAAAAAATGCCCTACTTTTATATGCCAGTATATATATATATATATATATATATATATATATAAATTCCAACTAATCCTTACAACTCTGCAGGGAAATAGTTACTGTTATTTCTATTTTGCAATCAACAAAATTGATGTCAGAGAAACAAAGTCAATTGTGAAAATTCAAATGGAAAAATCAGAATTTGCCTCATTTCTATGTGATTATAAAGCACAAGGATTTATCTATTATGTTATACTATCTTTATTAAATGAAGCCAACAAGGCATCATCTAATTAGAAGGGCATACCTGGGATCAACAATAGATAAAATGCTAGGAGGAGACAAATTCAAAGCTAAAATATAATTCAATAGTTTAACCATTGTGCCCAAGATGAAACATCTTAAAAATTCAACCTTGATTTGAGTAGAAGAGGCAAATCACTTCCTTTAAGACAAAGTCATTAATGTACAGGCTGTCAAAGTTGGCTGTGGTGTTACAAATATTTTAATGCTTATTTGGGGCTATTATTTGAAATATACTGAAAAGTGTGAATTCAGACTCTGTTTTAACCCTAATTTTCTTTTGGTGAGGACAGACCTGTTCATCTGTGCCTCATAACCATTTTTTTCCAAAGTCCATTATGATGTTATTTAATAATTTTGTTAGATTATGTTATGTTAAAGCAATAGGGTCTGGGATACAAGTCTGACAAGTCTGCATCTTATTTCATAGATAAAATCTACCTAATCCAAGTTTGTCTTACAAGGAGAAATACCCAGTTTCTAGATCTGTCTTGAGCACATAGCACTTGTGAAATTATAGAATATACAAGAATAACACTCAATCTAGATATGAAAGCTTTCACCTTGGTGTGACAAGCAGACACTAGAGTAATCTAAAATGGCACTCATGCTCATTTTATGAGTTCAACTAAAATGTTCCAGAATCACACTAGAGTCTACATAATTATAAGAAAATAAAATTATTCTAATTTTAAAAGACTAATTTCTCAGCTATTGTAGCTACTCAACCTTTGTCAGCTTCTATATATTTTGCAATTGTGCAATAAATGCCTTTCTTCCACCTACAATATTCTTCTTGACTCCCAAAAGTCTTCAGTAAACCACTCTCCAACTTTTACCCCTTTTATTCTGCCTTCTTTGCAATTTTGTTTTTCATTTGTTTGATATTTTGCACTTCTTCATATGTGACATTTTAAATATTTGTATACTGCAATACATATTTCATCCCCTAAAATGAATTGTAAGCCTCCAAGGGCAGAAGCTTTATTTCCTGCTATCTTTTCCATCTAGTATCTTTAAATACAAATAGAGAGTCTTCCCAGGGTTTTTCTGCCATGTTGTGTTTATGGCATCCTCTGGAATATGAAAATTTTTAGTGGAATTTCAAAGGATGGAAAGAACCAAAACCATCCTCCATAATCCAGCAAGATTTAGAAAACAGCCATAGCTACAACAAAACAGTGACTCATCAATGCTGTGGAAAGACCCCATTATCATAGCATTGGCTGGGCCCCTTTTGCCTGGGTTGCTACTTGGGAAGAAATGTTTATTGAATGGATCTCATTTTTATTATACAGGCATAGATGCAGTTTCTTCCATGTAAACGTAACTACATGCTCTTAGTTGCTCCTGACTTAACTTTTCACTATGCCTCTTCTGTCCTTCTTCCAACACCTTCACATCCACAGTGCCCTAAAGCATGATGAACTCACCTCAGTAGTCTGAAAGAGAAGGCCAAATCCTCAGCAGCAGAAAACTAACCTTGACACATTAATTCAAATGTGGTAAAACATGGCACATCTTTATGTATGGCACTCAGGTTGAGAAGTACTATCAACTGACTCTACAGAAGCATAAATCAGAGCAAAATTTTTGCGCTTAAGAATGCTAAAACTTCAAATAAGACTGCAAAACTTTAAAAGCACCCAGACCAACAGACAGCTTTACTCTGAGTAATATGAGTAGAGGTGTTTTAGACCTAATACAGAGTTGTAGGTGTAATTCTCTTAAGCAGCTTTATATTTTGCCATTAGAACTATTTCCCTTCTATGTTAAGCTTTAATATCCTTTCAAATGCATTAATGTGTCTCCAGAACAGACACTCACAGACTCCTGCCTGCTTTGAATATTTCCATTTTAATAACAGCTTCAGATCTTCACTCAGAGCTTTATATACCCCTTACTGTCACGGAAGCTTGTGAAAGACAGAAGGAAACAGCTCTACATCCACAAAAGTCATCCAATGTACAGTTGTTTGCTTTAGAATGCAACCAGAGGAAAATTAAAGAGGAACATCATTTACATTTGATTTTCTCTACCCTTTGTGCACATTTCTGAATAATTCCACAGGAATTTTCTAAGTCTCTGTAAGGACTGCTTAAATCTTTTCATTTCTGTACATGACTGTAGTCCTATGCTGAAGGGACTAAGGTCTCTCTCTCTCAGGCTTCAGAGAGGCAGAGTAGAGGCAAGTGCTGTTTAGAGTTTCATGACATGAGGTCCTGCAGTCAGACCTGCTAGTCAGTGGCACCTGTGCTCAGAGGTAAGGATTGCCACTTCACCTAGCAACAGGGCCAAAACAACTTTTTGTGAGAGTCAGTGGTTCTTAAGTCTCATCTGAAAGGAAAAGAGGGCATTTTGTGTTTTGTGAAATTTCTGCTCATACCAATAAACAGTCCTCTTTCAGAGGAAGTCTGAAGAATTTAGGGCAATGATAATTTTTTTTGCATCAGAGAAGGGTAACTTGCAGCAAAAGGAAAGAATAGTCCAGATACATCTTTGAAGAACTGGGAGGTTTTTTTAATGAAGGAGAATAAAAGCAAAATTGGAAGAGGCTAGAATGATTGTGAAGACAATAGGAAAAAATATGTGCCTTAGAGGAGCTTAGACACATTTCGTATTTTGTCCATATTGCTTGTGATGCTTACCATCTCATTTCATATTCTGCCTTCAAAACGCGTGATTCGTCAAAGATGGTAAACTCTGTGTTCTTACTGCAGCTTGGTTCACTTAAAATTGCTAAGGCAAAAAAAGGACACAGCAAAACTCTGATGCTCTCAAATGGAGCTGGAATGAGAAGCATTACTATGGAAGTGAGCGCCAACCTAAGTGAGGACTCAAAACAGTGTGTCACTTGCCTGATGACCCGGACAAAATGACTCATATGAAGCCTTTAGCTCGCCAAGACAATCAGAATGGTTCCAAAAAGTCTTATCTGATTTCTTTATTTGACTAGCTTCGAAAAACTATTCACTTCACTTGAACACATGCCCTTGAACAACTGAGTGTCTTTGTTTTCATAAATACTAATTTTGTTTGTTTGATGTGTCTAAACAACCAAAGCAGGAACCATTTCCTGAACTCCAAACTTGCTACCTTTTATATTGATATTACACCAGAGGTCCTAACTCAATACATGCTAGACAAAATTTTGTGTTTTCATTTATTTCATTCTCCTCTTTCTTACTTGTCTTTTTTTATTAATAGAGAATGAGGATTCTTTCTCCCAGTATCCAAGCTCAAATCTGTGGAGTTTTCACTCTTCCTTCTCAAACAAACCTCCTTTTATAAGTTTGTAATTCTTTCTTCCTGCCCTTTTATATTCTGATTCTTTCATCTTCTTAAAACCACTATGGCAATGATCTTCAAAGAACACAAGATAATCAATTGAAAGTGGAAAGAAAATATTAAGAGTTCCAATTTAGAAAAAAAATCGCGTCCCTTTTTTATAATGTTTATAGTACATTATTTCATCCCACTAAAAATGTCCAGTCTAAATGTCTACAGGCCATGGCATAAGCCCTCTCTGCTTTTTATCTGGCTTGGTCTTTCAGTCCCAAGTCTCTCAGCAGTATATTAACAAGGCAAGACATCTGTATTCTTCTACATTGATATGAAATCCATACTCTTCCACCCTATCCTTTACCCCTACTGTTTGCCTTTACCCCGCTGGCTGCCTACATCACTGATACCTATCTCATCCTACCCCATTCTTCAGGACACAATTCAAATGACCCCTCCTTAATTTCCTGCATGAAGAGACCTTTCCCTGCTCTGAACCTCTACGGCAAGGACGTCCATGCAACTGTTGTTGCAGGCGTCACAGTCTGCCTAGTTATTTTTTTAAATTATCTGCTCAAGTACTGAATCCTAAGTTCCTTAGGGAGAAAGTTCATGTTTTATATACTTCCATACCTTCTACACATCAAGCACAGTGCCTTACACATAGTAGGTATTCAACAAGCATATTCAATAAAGTAATTAAAATTATTAATAGCAATATCCTTAACTTCCTCCAAGTTACATTGCAATTTGTGTTTTCTTAAGACTACTTCTATTTTTAACTACAGTATATACTTGGTAAAGGATTTTACAACTCTCTAAATTAGCCCATGGTGATTACCCCTACTGTGCAATTTACCACTATTTTATTAAAGCAAGATTAAAGATAATACTTCATTGGAAGAAGTAACAGCAGCATTAACCTCTATTTACCTTGACATAATAAAGCTTTAATAAAACATGGGCAAATTGCTTTGAGGGGGATAATTATTCTAACATAAAATTTAAAGGGAACTTAATTTCTTATTCTGCATGTTTAGTGCTTTAAAATTAGTGTCATTAATGTCCTTTTTCTCATTTATAGAGGAAACATAAAAATATTCAGCCGTCTCCAATTTGTTTTCTTATTAAATAATTCTGAATTTATATTCAAGTTCATAAACATAAGTACACAAGTTTAAAATGCAATTGTTTTTTAGAAGTAAATATTCTTATAGAGAGTCAGGGCAGGAGGAATTTTGAGGGAGAGATTTTACCCCAAGTGAAAAAAAAAAAATCATCCTTGTCTAAATTTTTGGTGTTGAATCAAAGAATATTCTTGTTTGTTTTATATCCTCTGGCTTTATTACATCAGACAAGCTTCAAAGGGACAGAGCACATAGGATTGAAAAATAACACAGCTGCATTTTGCAATGGAGTGCTCTGCCTCTGCCTGTGTTTTGTTGTTCATGTAATACTTTTCAATAAACAAAGATGTCAATCAACTCTCTTTGCAGCACATAACGTTTCAGATTTAAACCACTTCAGACACATCACTGCCCCAAGCTCACACATTTAACAGATAAAAATTCAGCTTTCTGTCAAGGCAGAAAGCAGTATTGATTGTAGGCAGTATTTAGGCAAGACCGTGGCAGAACAATATTACCTTCACGGTCACAACATACAGTCCACCATAGAGACATAACAACAAGTACAATAGGTTCCTCCTACAATTTTTATAATGATCAGCATTGCTTAACATCCATTTCTAAACATGTTTCTGAGAAAGATTTCTACATGCAGCAAATCATGAGGGTGGGGGAGGGGGTTTAGGAACACATGATAGCAATCATGAAAACTTTGATCACTTGATTTGATTCTAGCGCTTTGTAAATTAGCATAATTATTCAAACATGCTTCATTAAAAATCATGGTTGTACCAGTCCTCCAGTTTAATGATCCAAGCATATACCATGTGAGCTAAACTTTATATAAGAATTCCAACTCAGGGCTAGGAGGCTATGGGAGAGAGTTTCTTAAAATCAAGAGAAAGTGCAAAAATACCAACTCTAAAGTCCAAGTCAGGGAAAAAAATCTAAAAGGCAAGCAAACAGTGGATGACCTGGTTGGTTATATTTTTCTATTCATCGTCACATCTATCAGGAAGTCTCTTAGGGCCACCATAGGTTGCTACCACGTCACTTCTCAGCAACTGGAAGATTTTGGCACTCTATCCCTGTAAATCTGGAATTAATTGCATTTGAATTTTAGGTGTCACAGCTAGTTTTAACCTTTGAAAGTGGGCAGAAGAAAAAATTGAAAAATTGACAGTTCTTGAGTGTTCCCTTGTACTATAAGAGGTTGTTTCAAATTAATGAAGGAAGCAGGGGTGCTAAATTAATGATGCCATAGATATTAATAAGACTACTATTATTGGCATACATTTAATTATGTATCATATTTCATTTCATAATAATTTCAACTTCAATTATACTGTAGACTACAGAAGAAAAATAAGGATAGCATTCAAAACACTCCACTGTTTCGGTTGTTTTGTTACTGTTAAATAGTAACTTAGATACAAGTAAACCATGTTTATGGCATCAAAATATAGAAAGGGAACAAATTTTAAGTTAATTTAATTTGTTTTAAATCATTCAGATTCTAAGAAACAATGAATAATTACCAAGAATTTCTGATTTTATATAGTGTTCCTAATAGAGTTGGTTTAAGAATAGATTGCCACTTTCCACATCATATATGTTTTTTTACTTTATGAGGCATCATCAAACATACATTTCAAAGAGTTCATAACAATTTTAAAGTAGATTAAATTTTAGGATCTAATGTAGCTTCAAGGTATATTTTATTTAAATCTATAGCTTTGTTGTTAAATATATTAAGCTCTACAGATTTAAAATGCAAACTCTCACTGTTGGCCTTTTATTAAAACCAAGAAAACACCCATTAATCTCAGAAATATTAAACTGATCATTTGCTCTCATTGCAATGAAATGGCATCAACCTCAGGTTCCTGTTTATCTTTCAAGTTCACCAATAGTCTGGTGGATCTTGGCAAGGTGCCTAGATCAAATATTAACAGTACCCCTGTAGGGGAAAGATTACAGGAAGGAAAAAAAATGACTAAAGATTTGCATTAGCTCTGTTGAAAAAAAATAAATGTATAAGTGACTAAAAGAAACTAATCAAGTGATGTGATGAACTAGGAAAATAACTGAATTACTAGTTCTGGGCAGCCTCAGTAATTTTCATGACAGGTGGCAAAATATGGGCTGGAATTTTTACCATCCCTTTCTCTAAAAATTGGATATATTAGGGGATAATAATAATTGATCTTGAGACCAAGGTCTTCGGGGAACCCTTCTGCAAAGCTATAGCCATTTACCTGGAGTGTTTCCATCCTAAAAGGTTAACTCACATCTCCCATAGAATTATTATAGTAATAAACCTCTAAAAACAAACAAAACCTTTTATGTCAGTAGCAATGCTTCAGTATTGGCTCATCAACTGTAGCAATGTACCACACTAAAATGCCAATTACAGGGGTAACAATGTGTTCAGAAGTGCAGGATTACATGGGAATTCCCATATTTTGGTGTAATTTTTCTGTAAAAATAAATCTAAAACTTCTCTAAAAATAAAGTTAAAAAAATAAAACTGGGAAGAAAAAAGAGAAAATTAATTCTAAAATTAATAGTAGCTGAATAATAAGAGAAAAACTTAAGACTTTAAATATTCTTTGAAAGCAGGAATCAACTTTTAGTTATCTTTGTAATCATCAGACTCATCATAACAGCTGATTTTATATCAGGCTCTTGATAAATATTTTTAATTGTTTTTTTGTGAATAAAACATAGTTTAAAAAATTTGGAGTACATGATTAAAAGGGGTGTAGGTAGTTTATGAAAATAATAATGTTAGCAGATAAATTACTCTCTTTTTATGTCCTGTCAAGGAATTTGGACTTTCTCCTATAAACAAATAGAAAACTTCTGAAGGATTTTAAATTGGCTAGTGACAAGATCAATACTATTCTTTAGAAATAGCACCCTGAATGAGTATGGAGAGGATGAATTTGAGCAGGGTAAGGCTGGACAATTAGGAAATTATTGCAATATTTAAGGATAACAAAGAACATCAAAAATAAGGTTTAACAATGAGAGTGATTAAAGAGGTGAGGAAGTAGGGGTTGGTCAGGAGAAGTAATTTAAAGTAATAGATATTTATTAAGCATTTACTAGGTACCAAGTACTAATCCAAGCACCACACCTGTTTTAACACATTAATCTTCACTACAGTTCTATGAGGGAAGGATTACTATTGTTCCCATTTAAAGATGAGGAAAATCTGAATGTTCAGTAACTTGCCAAAAGTCACTCATGTAATAAGTGGCAGAGTAGGAATTCCAATACAGGACACTTGCCTTTTATACCTCACTCATAACTACTAATTTAATGACTTGTAAATTTCTAGCTTATGTGACAGAGTGGATAAATCATGCTATTCCCACATATAATGGGAATACATGAAATAAGTTTATAGCAGGACTTCTCAACCTTGGGACAATTGATGCTTTGGGCTATTAATTCTTTGTGGGGATTGGGGCTGTCCTGTACATTATAGGATGTTTAGCAGCATAATTAACCTATACCCACTAGAAATCAGTACCAAGTTCCCTGCCTCCCCATCATGACAATGTCTCCAGACATTGCCAAAAGTCCTCTGGGTGTCAAATCATATATTGCAAACAACTGGTGTATAAGAAGGTAACTTCATTTTTTATGAGGTAGTAATGCTCAGCTGTTATAGACTTGGAGTTTAAGAGATATTCCGACTGAAGCTATAGACACAGCAAATTATGATCATGTGGCTAGTAATTGGATGTGATTTCCAGGGACAATGTGAGACCAGCAGAGAGCAAAGGCCTACAAGCATTTATGAGTTGGGAAGAAGAGCCCTGAAATGAGGATGAGGAGATGTAGGAGAAAGAGGAAAGTCAAGGGGAGGAGAGATCTTCAATAACATCAAATTTTGCAGAGTTTAAGACAGAGTAACATCCACTGGAATTTGTGATTAGGGTGTTCCTGGTGACTGCTGCTGGGTCATTCATAATGTCTCCTTGGGCAGTTTATTCTTTATTTTCTCATGTCTTTAAGCCTTCCTTCTCAGGTTTCTTCTACAATATGACTATATCCAAATTGGTCAGATGTCAAAGCCTCCAAGAATCAGCCAGTTCCACTGCTACATGGTTCCTCCTTAGAAAAGCAGCTTCAAGCTAGTCTTTTTGACCAGCATGTAGTTACAAGAGAACCACTTCTACCAGATGGTGGCTCCATTCCTAATCCAAAGGCATAGAAAAATTCATGCTCCATATCAGATAGTGATTAACTTGCATAGGCATACCCTCCTTTTGCAGGGAATTTGTAGTGCTACAGATAAAGGGACCAAGAGACTAAGGGAGACAATAAGAAAGTACAGAGAGGCATTGGAATGACTACACATGAGAGCATAGCTCTTGTTAATCCTTAAAAGAGGCCCCATTCTATGAGATTATCTGGGATCTATTTTTCTAACAACCTAAAAGACTAACCCCCACAGACCCTAGTTCAAAAAACAGGGATGCAAACAAAGGATTCTCAGATGATATGTGGAACTAAGTCAGGACTGGTGTGGCAAAGAGAGAGAGCAATCACTCCCTCTGAGTGAGTAATCAGTGAAAAATAGTTGATATGACAGTTAAGACTGATAAAAATATTGCTGGGTGTCATGTAAAAGAACAAGACACAAAGGGAAGAGAGTGTCTTCTGTTTCATGAGCTCCACCACAGTCCTGAACTTACGCACCAGTTCTTACCTCCAGCTCAGAATGTAGCTAAGTCTTTGCCATAGCACTTAGGATACAGTTAGGGTCAGTGAAGATCATTTAATCCTGGAGTGATATCAACCCATGATTAGCTGTGAAAAGGCAAGTAATTAAGTTCCCCTATTTCCTAGTGCATACTTTAGGTAAGGCGCTTGGTAATTGTTATATAAGAGTCATTCCTAGGGGTAAAGGAGGTTTGATAGGGAGGTTATTTCATTTCATTCATTCACTTACTTTGGTAACTGCTTTAGGTTTTTAATGACCACTTTTGAGACAGGGACCAACTTTGGTTCTAGATTCCACTAGAAGTTTAAAGAAAATGCAGGGCCACCATGTGATTGTGGTTTGTAGTCAACACACTGAGACCACTGGACACATTGTCTAGAAATGATTTATATCACCTAGCTATAGAATAACCTGTGTAACCAACCACATCCTGTCTTCATTATGTTATCTCCGATAGGCAAGGAAAAAAAAAAAGAAACAAAGAACGGGAGGAAGGGAGAATCTTACAAAGAAGGAGGGAGGGAGGGAAAGAGGGAAGAGGAAGAAAAGGAAAATAAAATAATAAAGACAGAGAGAGAGATCAGGGAGTTATTTAAGAAAAGCTGGGTTAGAGTAGGCTGGCTCAAAGAGCCCCAGTGAAGTCTTTCACATAGTATCCACTACCCTCCAGGAGGAAAGTGACTATTTGTTACCTCGTGATACATAATCCATAAGAAAGGTGTGATTGTAACATGAATTTGGGGGTGAGATGCAAAATTGCATTAGAGATTAAAAAGAATTTCAATTAGAATGACTTTCAGGAACCATCTGGACCTGGGGTTGGCAAACTATGGCCCTCGAGAAGGCTGCCTGTTTTTATAAATACATTTTTATTGAAACACAACTATGCCCATTCATTTACACACTTTCCCTGGCTTCTTTCATGCTTCTGTGGCAGAGTTGAGTAGTTGGAACAGAGTCTGCATAGCCAGAAAGCCTAAAATATTTACTATCTGATCTTTTCAGAAAAAGCTTGCCAACCCCTGGTCTAGACTAGAAATTTCTGGCTGAAGCAGGAGAGATTAGACTTTTCATGTATGCCTCAGGAGCAGGAAGTCTACGAGCAGTTTGTGCTGAAATCACTGGAGAATGAGGTCCTCACCTGAGACCCTGGTTTTGATCATCCACTAGAGCCGCCAGCTGCAGTTCTCACTGCTTTCTCTGTTGGCCGAACTTATTCAATTACAGCTTTAGCTTGTGGTGCCCCACACTGGAGAACCAGGCAACCACTGATCCTTGGCATAATGTAGTCCAGAGGTTGGTTGGTTGGTTTTTGAGAACACTAGTTATATGTGAGGTAAATAAATATTAATATAGAGGAAAAATGTTTCAGAATAAAATGTTTGTGACGTGTAAATGTTTAATTAAACACAGTTTAAAAATTCTCTTCATGACATAATTTTTCAATCGTTAGAGACCTAAAATACCTATTCAATCCCCAAAAGGACGGAGGAGGTTAACATGTCGTGTTTTCAGACTTCAGTTTCAGCACAACTCTCCCCTTCTTTTTCAGAATATTCACAAGTCTTGAATTTTTTTAGATATTTAATAATTCAAAATGAAAGAGGAATGATCTGTTAAATTCTTGTCACAGGGCCTTTGCATATATTGTTTCCCTTTGGAACATGTCCTACTACTTTTCCATACACACACACACACACACACAGATACTCTCTTGCCTAGTTAACTCCAATTAATCACTCAGTTCACTGCTCACTGTCAATCTTTCCATGACCATCCCTGAATAATGTCAGGTCACCCATTTTGCTTGTTCATGGCATCTATTATTCATAGACTTAACACGGGGATTTTAAAATTTTTATTTGGTAACAATTTTAATGACTGTCCTACTCAGCAGACTCTAAACTTCTTGTAGTTCACAACCACATTCCTATTACTCCAGCAGAGTTCCTAATAGCACCTGGTATTCATATGCTAATATATCACTTGAATTATATTATTAAATTCTATTATGTGAGTATATATATTTATATTAAAATTAATTTTAAAAGATGAAACATTGCTCTAGATGGAAGTTCTTATATTTTTCCTGCATCCCAATTAACCCATCTCTGCAACCTTTTGTGGTATAAGCCCTATTTACAGTAAATACTGGTTGAATGCTTGAGTGAATTCTGTAAGATGCATCAGGCAGTATAGTGTTGCTATTATGAGACTTACTACATTAAAAGCTGACCAATAAAAGATGATGATTCTGATACATTACAATCTCTACACTCTCAGTCTCTCACAGAGATGATCAAGTTATTTTGTAACTATAAAGCTACTCACTTTGAGTATAAGTTTACTCAAAGCAAGATAAAAACTCTAATTGGTACAGGGTACAGTGTAAAACATCCATGAGTTCCCCGCTACAAGTGTCAGAGGCAGATATACATGTCAGAATAAGAGCCAGAGTAGAATTCTCTGGATATTTGTATAAAAAAAATAAAGAACCTTTAGGGTCACTTTCCTGTGATCCAACTCCTGTTGCATTCCTGAGTTTCAGTAGACACCCAACTCTTGACTGAGGTATGAATTTATTTTAAGGTTCCTATGGAATAATTATGTGGAGATATCTGAGATCCATGGGTTTTGAATTCAGGAAAGTAATCTCTGATGGAGAAATCAATGAAAGGCTATGAGTGTGGATAAAATCACCAAGGAAGGAAGGAAGGAAGGGGGAGATGAAGGGTGAAGAGGGAAAGGAAAAGAAGAAGAGGAAGGGAAAGGGAGTAGGTGAGGAAGAAGAGAGAGAAAATAATAGAAGCACAACTCTGGAGAAGGCAACTGAGAGGACAGGCAAGGGAAAAGAAGACTGAACCCAAAAAAACCCAAAGCATGTTGGGGTCTAGACTAGATGTTGACATTTGTTAGAGCTAGCTGGTGAAAACACAGATGCCTATAAATCTGTTAGATATATTTTTTACACTTTTAATTTGTTTGAAATATTTAAAAACAATGTTTTAAAGAGAATGAGAAATGACCAGAAAGATAGGGAAAAAATATGGGTTAGCTTCTTAATTAAATCCAAGGAAGGGTAGCATTTAATAGAGGGAGGGTTCCATGATGAAATGGAGAAGCCAAGCAAGATAAGGATTAAAAACTGTCAGTAGTTTTGTCAATTGATGGTTATTGTGAACTTACTGAAAATAGTTTTAGAATACATGTGGGACAGATGACAAATTTTATTTCATATAAGAGTAAAAAGAAGATGAAAACAGCTGACAAAAAATAAGGCTATAATTATCTCACTCTCAATGCAGTTAGGACAGATTCAGGATCATTTAATTTACTAGTTAAATGATATCTCCAAAGATGCAGGACTTTTCATCTTTTTGCTCTATCTTCCTCATCACTGTGGAGTTTGTCCTCAGGTTTGTCTTTTCATAATTACTCTATTGTTTCAGCTATTAGACAATATCCAAAGGCAAAAATAAAATCATAGAAGTTTTCTGATTTCTGGTCTATCTACTTTTGGGATGAGAAAACTTTTCCCAGAAGCGTGCAGGCAACTCCCCCTCATTCTCGTTGGCAAAAATTGCATCACATGCCCAGGCCTAGTTCAATCATTAACAAGCGGAGTGGAAACACAACAAAATATCAAGACTCTTCCAGCGGCTGCAGAGGGCCCCTTTTCTGAATGCAAGACAGGAAAAAATGGGCACATGAGCAAATTTAGACTCTCCTATGTTAGCAAGAAGAAGCAGGAGAGTGGTTGTAAGGAAGGGAGGATTTGAGACAGACAAATACAGGTGTCTTCCACAGCCCATGATAAGAAGATTCCAGTAAAGAAAGAGAAAAGAAGGTTCAGGAGGAATAGTGGATGGATGAAGGTGTCTGGTTAACAGAAAGGGTGGAGTGAGGATGGGGGGAACCAGGATACGAGCAGGAGATCAGACTTGGACATGAGGAATGCCCAGTCAACTGTGAAGGGAGGAGGTTAGGTAGAGGAGTGGAGGAGTGGAGGAAAAGATCAGATGGTAACTTTCAGTTCAGATGATGCTATTGCAGGTTGAATCAATCAGGAACCGTAACAGTATACAAACAGCGCTAGCTGCAGGTTGACAAAGTTAGGTGGGAGCACCGAGAAGAGGCCAGGCCTGAGACAACTCTTAATTTCCAAACAAATAATAGGAGAGAGCTAATTAGTTCTAGATGTATTTTAAAGATTTGACTAAGTTAAACAGGATTGTGGAAATATGAGATGAAGGAAGCATCTTCTGTGTCAACTTGGCTTTAAAATCTTTATAGATTTACATTTATTTGAATCATGACAATATAAAAAAAATGAATGTGCTTATTAGGCAATATATGTGGGGGAAAAAAACTGCATAGATCCTGGCATAGAGTATATCCTCAATAAATGTCAATATGTAATTTACATCCTACATCTATATCAGGACCATTAAAAAACCCAATTATATCCAACCAAATTTATGTGACTCCTCAGCTTTGCTTGGCCCCATCTTTCTACTGAGCACTTAGTGGCTTGCCTGAAGGACATCCCCAGCCACTTGTCTTAGCTGCCCAGGGTGACGGCCAGGTTTAAGGATGGCTTTTTCCATGGCACCTTCTAGAGTCATTAGAGGAGGAAAGGCCCCTGGGGCCTTGGCAGTCCACTAAGCATAGTGTCCTAGGGCATGGGACCAGTCTGCCCCAAAGATGGCCTGGAGGCTCTGGGTAAGACAACCAAAAGTTAAAGACAGTTAAATATCCACAGTTCCTCAGAGGTGCTCATGGTGGGACTTGAGATATGATTGTTCAGCGCACTAGCCAGGGGGTTTATTTGGTTGAAATTGGGCCAGTTAGAGAAGGAAAATAGGAGGAGCAAGCAGAGAAATTCCTCTCTTTTTACACCACTCCCTGCCTCTTCCCAGTCACACTGGTTCCCTACAGGCTACCCTGAGATAGCTCAGGACCAAGGACCCGGCTGTGGTTATCTGTGCAGTGATGGCCATCTTGGTAATATAGGACATTATATTTGCCTTCCTTTCTTCCTTGCTCTACTTCTCTTTCTCCACCTTCTTGATGTTCTGAGATTGCATAACACTCTTCCCACTCCCTTAAAGTATTAACAAGTAAGGAAAATTTCAGCCCACTCTCTTTTTTCTATAGTACACCAGTGAAATTTCAACAAACAACTGGATTTTTGACCTCTTCGGCATGCACATCAAGAGTGAGAAACAATTAGGCTGTAAGTTAATACTCAAATGCACAACTAGCTTATGAAAACTGCTCAAATAATCTGAGCCTAAAACATCAGACTGGAAAGGAAACAGATAATCATTTAAACCAATTTCAAATTATACTACATATGAAAAATAAATAGTAGTGTCTGGCACAAACTAGGCACTTAGCAAACATTCATTAAATATTACGTTCAACTGATTTCCACCCTATTTCAGAGACAGCAAAAGACAACACAGAGGGAAATCAAACATCTGCTGTGCTTTACTGTGAGTGTGTGCAGAGTCAGGGATACACAATAATCTTTGATGAACTGCATGTAGCGGTGTGCAGTACTAGAACACATGGATTGGGTAAAGTGTTGAAATATGAGCCTATTGGTAGAAATTGGTAGAAATTCAGTCATCAAAGGAGCCTAACCCATGATCACTTGGATCGTAAACAGCATAGGCCACTGGAGAGCAGCAGTGAGCCAGACCACAGGAGGCAACTGTCAGGTAAAAAGGCAGATGTGCCAAGGATGAGGAGCCGTCATGTAATCCAGGACTTGTCAACCCGCAGACAAGGCATCCATAAATCTGCCCTCCGGTTCTATGGTTTAATTGTTAATATATACTTGAGAATGTCTCACTGGCCCTGTTGTACTTAAGCCTATCACATGCAGAATTAAATCTTCACAGAGTTGTAACAAGAATATACAGAGTACCTCTCAAGTAGGAAGCTGAGATGTGTGAACAGTTCCAATTTACTCTAAAATTTCCAGAATACAAATAATTTGCCTACAATTCTAATACATCAGAATGGTCAACCACTAACTGTAATCCCTCAAAAACACTTAAATCACAAAATGAAATCTCTAATTAGTCAAATTCTATACCTTTATAAAACTTCCAAAACTTCATAGATAGTTTTTATCCCTAATAATAACATCTTTGGTATTTAAAAATAACATCATTAATTGCTGATATCACTTTAAAAACTTAGAAATAATATTTTTATTTTATTTCAAACATACATTCTCCCCAGTTTAATATTATAGATCCCTAAATGAAAATCCAATAAAGTATACATATTATACTCATTTTACAGAGAAAGAAACTGAGTCTCAGATGTATCATTTTTTGCCCCAAGTCATACAATATCAGATGTAAAACTAAGATGCTTCATGATTTGACAATTATTATTATCCCTACAATATATTCTGAACAGTGAAGGGGAATACTGCCTAATTTTTAATATATTTAATTTTTATCCCATCATCAAATATTTATTTAGCACCTCCTATCTTTGAGTATTGTTCTGGTGAATGAGACAGACAAGGCCCCCAACCTCACACCACAACATATTTTATACAGTTCTCAAAATCTGCACAACTAACCTGGGAAGAAGAGCATCAGTTACTGTTATTATTGAAGCTTTTTATTGAGCAGTTACTATGTTTTATTAAATGTATTACTCACATTAAATCATTTAATGCCCAAAATAACCCTTAGGCCTTTTACAGAGTATACCATAACCTATAGAATATGAAGCTGCTTCTCAGACTCCAAATCCATGATCCCATGCATGGCCTATTTTATACTGAGGAAACTTAGAACTCGGAAAGAATATTATTTTCTTGAAACCTCCAACTTGAAAAAATCCAGAAAAACCCAAGCCTTGTAGTTCCATAACTTAATATTTAATTGATTAAAAGTTATATTTTAAAACACTGAAATTTAGGACTAAAGACCAAAATATGCACAACAGTAAAGAAGATAAAAAGCACTGCTGTGATCAATGCAGGGAAAGCAGTTAAATTTTTTTTTTTTTAATCCCAGTTGAAAGAACAGATGAAGACTTTGCTATAACCTTTGCACATGAACTTTATTATGGAAAAGGTAACTCACAGTATACAATTTTGGAGTGAAGAAAATAAATTCAAGTACAGTGCTTTCAATACCTTACTTTCCAGTTTCAGGATAACAGGCTGTGTGATGTAGGAAGGGGATAGAATGGGAGCTAAACACAAGCATACAGATCACTTAACTACCCCCATTTTCTTATTTTATTATTTCAGTCACAATCTTTTCATATTGTTAAAATAAGAACTTGAGCAAAATTTGGTTAGATCTCAGAGAGTTTAATTGAATCAACTCATGAATTGGGGAGATTCCAATTGCCATGAGGTGGAAAGGAATTCCACTGAACAAAGAGAGCAACAGGCTTTTATAGAGAGAAAAAGGGAGTACACTGGGAGGAAATTTTCATTGGTTAATGCAGGCACATTTCCTAATATGGTTAGTGCAGGCGGTTGCTTAGCAATGAGGAAGTTTGCTGGCATAAGAATAGGGACTTGGTAGCTGATAGGCTGATTTAAATTCTGTTTTCTGAGCGAGTGGGGCATTTACAGGGAATAGAGCTTAGTTCAAGTGCCTCTGGATGGGCCTACTAGATTTTATTTATCAATACCATTGTCAAGGTCATGAATAGTTTCTTCTAATAATGTATTCATTCAGATATTTTTGAGCAAAGATATCATAATACACAGAAATCTTAAAAATTAGAAGATTATGTTCACTTCCTTTCTTTGCTTTCATTCCTAAAAGTTTAAAGAGCTCAGAGTCACTTGCAAGATGGAAACAATCTGCTTTAAATTTTGATGCCATCTTAAAGGGATTCAAAAAAGATGCTAGGATTCAAAGCCTTCCTTTGAAGTAGAAAAACTTTCAAGAAGATTGTTCTTGTGTGTGTGTGTTAGTGATCTTTCTCAAAAGTCACCAAGGTCTAATACTCTTTGCCATCTAGTACATGCATGTGTATGGCATAAGGTTCAGAACTATGTCATGCACAAACTCTCTTGTATGGACTTCATCAGATGCCATCTTTACATTTGGAAAAATTAGCCTTAATAGACAAAAATGAAACCGAAGATAATGCCAAAAAAAAAAGGTTCTTTTAAGTTTTTGAGGAATAACTATCTCCTGATGTACTGCACATACAGATACATTGCTTCTTTGGGAAACTATAGGTTTTGGTACTGAATTGGCATAGCTATTCCATTTGAATCCACTACCGACTTAAATTTGATGTCAGATTCACTCAAATGTTTTCAAGTACCTCAAACATTGGGGTAAGAGCTCTGAAAATGTTTACATTTTAATTACTTCTACTATTTCAAGTTGTCCCCCATACGTCCTGCTGGGAAAGTCACAGACACATCTAGCAGCCATCTTCTCCCAGCCTCACCTGCCTCCCCTTCTTTTCTACTGTGTGCAGATGTTTCAAATGTTTCCATTCCACAGCCCACAGAGATATTAGATCTAATGGAGTGGCCTGGCCATTCTTAAACAAGAAAATAGGAACAAGCACTTCCAGAGGTTTATCAGGACAAGTACTCTCAGCGGCAGAACCCTCTCCCTCTGGGGTGTATAAATAGCCCATCCTCAGACAGCACAGTTTTTTCTCTCCTTTCCAACATAAAGTGGGGCATGCAAACTGACAACCACTGAACCTGACCTGAGCAGTTGGTCTTTCTGGGAGACCAGTCACAATGAGATCTTCTCCCCTGTTCTTTTGGACCTTTTGTGCTGTGTAAGTAATAAAGTGGCCATTTCCAGGAATTTTCTGTTGCGCCTGAGCCTGTGTTCCCACAGTGTACTCTATAGCAACTCGCTCCACACCTTTTTTCATAGCATATCCTTAGCATAACTTCCAAACTGCAGGACCCAATATGTTATGGCCCTATATGTTCTGACCTCTGCCTCCCTACCCAGCCTCATCCTCTATCACCCCTTATTTCCTCAGCTATTTCCTTTCTCCAAGCAAAACTTATAGCTGCTATTAGCAAGTGAAGAAATGCACCAGTTTTATTGCCCAGTACCCATGTACATATACTCCCACTATCTGTCTGTCTCCACACTTCTTCCCTGGCCAACAAGGATTAGTTGCCTCCTGTGTGCCTTCATAATACTTCTCTCTGTAGCTACATCCCACTATACCTATAAGCTAGTATTTTGTGTTTCTATTATGTGCCAGCTATTCTGCTGAACAATTACTAACTTTGGAACAACCCTAGGAAGTTAGTGCTATTATTATCTCAAATATCCAGGCTTAATAACTTTAACTACATTTCCCATGGTCACAGAGATATTTAGTGTCAGATACAAGATTAGAACCCAGGTCTGATTGAGTTCAGATCTCATGCATTCAACAAATATGTTATTTCTAATTGTTATAATGTATTGCAATGCTCATTACAATTTCACTACCCTTATCTTGAACATGATAATCTGCCTATTAGGATATTATGGAAAAAACTTTTCAAACACCTTGCTGAAGAAGAAATACCCCATATTAAAAGAATTAGCTTTATCTACTAATAAAAATATTTTAATTAACCATGATGGTTTCTAGTTTATACTACTTTCTTTCTTCTAAGAGATTAACCATCTGATTAATAGTGAAGAATAGAAGTCTGCCAAAAATCATTGTCAAAGTTTGCAAGCTATGGTTTTACAATTCACGGTACCCTCTTCCTAACTCACTTCTATCTTCTACTTTGCTTGTCTTCTTTCTTCTCTCCCTCCCTACCTGTATCTTTCCCTACCTCATTTATTCCTTCCTTCCCTTCATTTTTTTCTATTTTTTTAAACTTGGGTCATATACATTTCTGACTTTTCATGATTCCTAATAGGTTAATGATGATGTTTCATTAAATAATGTGATTCTATCATAAAGTGCTTTCAGTAACCTAGAATGAAATGTATCTATCTGATTTTTAAAATTAAGTCACATACAACAACTGAATGTGTTGTTGCATCTCTGTCCTAGGCTTAAGTTTGATTCCATTTCTGTCACTTCTGTCCTTCCCATTTGCATACCACTTTCCTTGAGAGTCATTCTGCTGTTTTCTCTCAGCTGGTAACATTTGTCCGGTCATCTCAAGGAATAAGCCTAACTCTACTTTTGTTCGGGTACCTCCTCTAAAGACAAATTAAAAAACCATTTTGGTTGTGATTACTATTTGGCAAGCTATGTCTCAAAGGGTTTTGTTTTGTTTTGTTTTACATTTTTGATATTATTGTTTCAGTTCCAAACAATATAACATTCAGAGAAACTAATCATTTAAAGGGCCAAAATACTTCTCAACTATTATATTAAAAGCACAAGAAGGTCATTTCAGGTCCTGGCTACGAGATCCAAAAGTGCACATAAATGATGTTTCAGACTTACTTTAGCTACACAGATCTTGTCCTAGAAGCACCAAAGGCAATATGCCTACAAGATCAGTGTATTACTGTTTATAATGCCTTAGGCATGATTCCTGGATTCCCATTTCACCCCAGAATTTATTTACCAATATAAACATGCACATCTCAAAGTCCTTTCTGTACCAGGAAAGAGAACAGCAAACCAATCTATAGAGTTCCTATTGGCCCGAAAATCAGAACACATCAGGAGAGCCTTGTTAGATGAATTTAGCAGCAGGGAAGCCTGCAGCTCATCAGCTTCTGTTCCTCAAAAGTAGGTACTTACTGCAGTCAAGAGGAATTATTCCTGAGGATTTCTCATCATGGGGATGTTTTCATTACCTTAAAAAAAGTCAGAATATGACCAAAAAAAAAGTCCTTGTATTTGTTTTCACCTACAATATTTCATGTGATTTAAATGTCCTTTGTTCTATTCTCAGATTGTTTTAATGAGTATGTGAAAATCATATATTCAAATAAAATCCAAGGTAATAGTATTCATTATTAATTCACTAAACAAACATTTAGACAATCTACAATGACTCAGGCACCATGCTAGAAGCATAGATAGATATAAGACACCTCAAGGAGGTGTCAACACAGGGGTAAACAAAGATGAGGATTTTGCATGACAGAGAAGGGGCAGACAATGTTCAGGAGGATTTCATAGCAGAAGAGTACAAGGGAACAAAAGTAAACTCACCGTTATTGGGTACCTAACATGTTCTAGATTCAGATTATGCACTTAACAAATGGCATAATCTTCAACACTTGCTTTTTTATGGACAGACTTCCTCCCCATACCTTCCTATTTTTAGGTGAGGATAAGGCTCAGCAGGTAAGTAACATGTCAGCATCTTGTGAATAATAGACCTGATACTCAAAATTAGTCTGATTCCAAAGTCCTTATGTATTCCTATACATTATGTTGCCTTCCAGAGAACATTTGAGCTATGACATAAGGTAATAGTGAACAATTTTTAAAGAATATCTCTCAAAAGAATTTTCCAGGCAGAGAAGAGAGGAGGAAATTCTGGGCAGAGGGACCAACATGATAAAAAGAAAGTTACTTGATCACTACCAAGGATTATGGAAAGATAGTAGAGAAGGAAGCTCCAGGAATCAGAACCCTCCACCCTTGCAATGATTAAACAAGGAAGAACTGCCTGAATCAACTATTCTGAAGTGCTGGAGTCTAGCAGAACACTGTGCAGCATCCAGGGAAGAACAGAATGAAGAGGTTGTTAAATTGTAGTAGATACCAGTGAATTTCACTCTCTATGCAGGGGCTACCATTGCCCATCCCCAGCCAATGCAGCAGGCAGTGTTGAGGACCTCAAACCCTGCACCTGGTACAGCTTGTTAGTGTCAGGATGGGATATCAAGCCCTAATTCCCCAAGATCCAGGGGCGTGCAGTGTGATTGCTCATCACTGCTTTGGATCAGCTACTTTAGATTATGGGTAACCTGGTTATGAGCGTGTCATTTTCTCAACTCACCTCAGGCAAATCAGTAGAAGAGTCTTAAACACAATAAACTTTCTCAAAAACTATGGAAAACAGTTAAAAAGTTGCATTTACTTGGCAAGTGCTGAAGCAAGAAAATGCAACTTAAAAGAACCATAGGCAAAGCTCCTGGAAGACTTGCTGGTCCCTATCTTATCCCCTCACTAGCTAGGAACCTCCACTCAGGTTTGCAAACATGCATCAGAATTTGCCCTCCAGGCAAAAGCAGCTTGGAACAGCTAAAGCTCTGTAATGTTTATTTGCTTTAAGTCATGTGGTAGAGCACCCTAGAGAGGCAGAAGGTCTGTTTTCTAGGGAGCAGATACAACATTTAAATTCCTATAAACAGGGAACACCTAATGCCACTAATAAATCAAATCCCAGGACAAGACTTTGGCTCAGAAAAGGCAGGGAGGATGCTGCACTTTGCGTTAGCCTAGGCCTCACCTACTTGATAAGAGGGCTAAATTCTGAAGGAGAGCACTAGTCAAGGCAAAGTCAATCTGCAAAGACTGTGAAAGATATTATTCGTGTTGATTTGGTTTTGTTCCTTGCACTCAAGTAAATCTCTGTCATATCATCAGCTCAACACAAACTCAAGAAAAGGACTAATTCCCAGAGTTAGCATTTTAAAATATTAAAATATATAGTGTGTGACAAAACATTAGAAGACAAACAAACAGTATATGAAGCTCCATCTAAAAGAATAGAATATAAATCTGGAAAACACCAATGAAGAAGACCAGATTGTGGACATACCAGACACAGATTTTTAAAAAACGATTTTCAATATGATCAAGGAGGTGAAAGAAAATATAGAAAAGGAATATAGGATATCAGGAATATAATGAATGAACAATATAAGAATCTCAAAAAAGAGATCATTTGGAGTTGAAGACCACAATAACGAAAATAAAAAATTCCCAGGAGTGTCAACAGCAGATTGGAGCTAGCAAGAGAAAGAATCAGTAAATTAAAAGAAAAGACAATTGAAATGAGTCAGGCTGAGGAGCAAAAAGAAGAAAGAATTAGAAAGAGACTTTTAGCTCCATTTAGCAAAATAACCCCCAGTGACCCCAGTCAGTTCCAGCAGGTCTCCTCTGCCCCAATAACAGATGACCCCAAACCCCCACTCCTGGCCCTAATCCAACAGGATATACTAAACACCTGTGCAATCATAAATGAAATGTGTTGTTTTATATTAACCAAACTGGGCAGGTAGAAAAAAAAATCTTGAAGTCTTGAAAGGAAAACATGAAAATCATACATTTACGCATTATAACACCATTACTGATAATATTGCTGCTGCTTCTTTTTGGTCCTTGTCTCTTACAGTGTCTCATCTGCTTTAGAGGCCGAATGGTACAATCAATACTCAGGAATATGTGAACGGCATCTTTTTGCTGCATGAATGCCAATACCAATGACAGCAAGAAGTAGCCAGAATGAGTCCACATCCCAAAACCCTTCACCCTTCTGTGCTGCCCAGTATACCCATTAGTTAGGTCCTTCATCATATATATGTAATCAAAGAGTAAGGAATGTTAGAGCTTCCCCCTTAAAAGGTTTGCAATGATTAAGAGGTCATAAGGCTTTGACTCCATTCCAATGGATTGGGCAAGATGCCTATGCTCAGAGAACTGCGTATTTCCCCCCAAAGATAAGCCTTATCGTAATGCGAATGTAGCAAATAAAGCCCTTCCAGACCCTCTTATTCCAAGAATACCCCACCTTCTAGCCCACTAATCCCCAAGTCATGCACAAGAAGAATTCACTTTTAACCAGAGACTATACTCAGAATCTAATTCCCTCCCCTCAAACTAATGTTTTCCCGCCTATTGATGTACTGTATAAATTCACATCTGCACCTTCCACGAGCAGACTGAAGTCTCTCTTCAGACCTTCACCATGGTGCGGGGGGGGGGGGGGGGGGGGATGGCTGAAGTCTAATCTTCAGACCCCCTCCATTGGGAGAGTTTCCCAATAAACTCCTGCCTGCCTGTAATCCTCAGTCTCCATATCCCAGTGAGCACCATTTTTTTCTCTAACAGAGACCATGGGACACCATCAAACATACCAATGCACACATTATGGGAGTGCCAGAAAAGAAGAAAAGAGAAAGAGATCAAAGGAATATTCAAAGAAATAATGACAGAAAACTTCTGAAACTTAGCGAAAGACATGAATATGCACATTCAAGAAACCCAGAAAAAGCTAAACAGGACAAACTTAAAGAGAAATATGCCCCAACAATTAATAGTCAAACTGTTAAATGCAAAGGAGGAGAGGATTCTGAACACTGTAATAGAAAATTGTGTTATATACAAGGAGTCCCAATTAGATTAAGTGTTGATTTCTCAACAGAAACCTTGGAGGCAAGAAGGCAGTGGGATGAAAAACTTAAGAGTGACAAGAAAAAAACTGCCAACTAAGAATTTATCTCTGGCAAGACTCTTCTTCAAAAATGAGGAAAAGATTAAGAAATCCCCAGATAAACAAAACCTGAAGGAGTTCATGACCAAGCGCCTTATAAGCAATGATAAAGGGAGTTCTTCAGACTGAAAGGAAAGGATACTAGGAAGTGGGTCAAAGCAGCATAAAGAAATAAAGAGCTCCACTATGGGTAACCAAAAGGGAATTATAAATGCCAGTATTATTATATCGTATTTTGGTAAGTAACAACAGTTCTTTCTTCTTACAGATGCCAAAATGTGAATTAATAAAAAGTAATGATAAATCTCTAATTTTGTATATAACAAATGTGAAGATATAGTTTGAAACCTGTACAAAAAAGGTGGAGGGATATAGGAACAATGTGTATGTATGCTTGAAGTTAAGTTGGTATCAAACCAAATATGATTATTAAATATTTAGGATGCTAAATTTTAACCCCATGGTAAACAAAAAATAATATATGAAAAATATATCCAGAAAGAAATAAGAAGGAACTAACATGGTACAATATAATAAATCAAATAAACATGAAAGTAGGCATTAAAGGAAGAATTCAGAGTCAAAACAGGTATAAGACTTGCAAATATTAAAAGGAAAATGTCAAAAGAAAGTCCTGTATTACCAGTAGAAAATTTAAACTCTCAGTCAAAAGGCAGAGATTTGCAAAATAGAAAAAAAAAAAAAAAAAAAGCATGACCCAACTAGACAGTGTTTACAAGAGAATCACCATAATTCAAAGAAATAGTAGGTTGGAAGTAAAAAAGATGGAAAAACATGCAAGAAGTATCCTAAAGAGGTCTGGGGTTATCATATTAATATCAGAGAAAATAAGCTTTAAGACAAAAGCTTTTATGAGGGAAAAAGAAGGTCATTATGTACGAATAAAGGAGTCAATTCAATAAGACAGCAATTATAAACATATATGAATCTAACAGCAGAGCACCAAACTATATGATTAGTGGGACTAATCTACTGTATTACATTAACAGTAGGATATTTTAATACAACATTTTCAATAATGGATAGACCATCTAAACAAAAATCAATACGGAAATAGAAGACTTAAGTGATACTCTAACCCAAACAGACCTAACAAATGTATATAGAACACTTTGTCCAAAATCTGTAGACTACACCTCCTTTTCTAGCACATGTGGATCATTCTCCAGGAAGGATAATATGTAAAGGTCACAAAACAACTCTAAATAAATTTTTAAAATATTTAAATTATGCAGTGTATCTTCTCTGATCACAATGGAATAAAACTAGAAATCAATAATAGATAATAGAGGGAGAAGTGGAAAATTCACATATAAGTGGAAATTAAACAACATATTCTTAAAAAACCAATGGGTCAAAGAAGAGATCACAAGGGAAATTAGGAAATACACTGAGGTGAGTGAAAATGAAAATACAATATACCAAATTTTATAGTATGTAGCAAAAGCAGTGCCACATTTATTGTGGCATTTATTGCTCTAAATGCTTACATTTAAAAAGAAGATCCCAATCAGAGAACTAATTTGAAAACTGCAGGATCTAGAAAACAAAGAGCACACTAAACCCAAAGCAAGCAGAAGGAAGGAAATAACAAATATTAGAATAAAGATGAATGAAAGAGTATAAGAAAATTATTTAAAAACAATGAAGGAAAGCAACAAAATGAAAAATAAACACTTTAAAAGAATCAATAAAATTGACAAAATTTTAGCTAGACTAACAAAGAAAAAAGAGAAAAGGTACAAATATCTAAACTGAAGTGAAAAGGGGGGCATTACTCCCTACCCAACTGAAATAAAAAGGACTGTAAGAAGATATTATGAACAAATGTACAAAAAATTAGATAACCTAGATGAAATGGACAAATTCCTAGAAATATGCAAACTACCTACACTGACTTGAGAAGAAATCAAAGGTCTCAACAAGAAAAAATAGCTAGTAAAGAGTTTGAATCATTAGTTAAAAACTTCCCCACTAAGAAAAAACCCAGGACCATATGGCTTCACAGAGGAATTTTACCAATAATTCCAATAAACATTAACCACAATCCTGCTCAAACTCTTCCAAAGAATTGAAGGGGACAGAAAACTCCCTAACAAATTATATAAGGCTGACACCACCCTCATACTAAACCCAGATAAAAATACAATGTGACAGTTTATAGCTATGTACCCCCAGTAAATCATGTTCTTGAAGCTAATCCATTCCTATGGGTGTAAACATCTTTATATTAGAATATTTCAGTGAAGGGCCTTTTGATTAGGTTGCTTCAGTAAGATGGGGCCTAGAGTGAGGTGAGTCTTAATCCTTTTACTGGAATCCTTTATAAGAGAATGAAATGCAGACAGAGAAAGAAAGCCATGGAAGCAAGAAGCTGAAGCAACAAAACCCAAATGAGAAGGGAGATGTCAGCAAATGTCACAATGTCATACAATAGAGGAGTCCTCTGTCACCAGCAGCTAGTGTTCAGGGAGAAAGTATTGCCTGATGATGCCTTGGTTTGAACATTTTCATGGCCTCACAATAGTAAGCTTGTAAACTAATAAATCACCATTGTAAAAGTCAACCATTTCTGATATATTGTCTTTAGTATCCCAGCAGACTAAAAGATACCACAAGAAAACTAGACCAAGATCTCTTAAGGTTATAAATATAAAAATCATCTGGAAAATACAAAGAAACTGAATCCAACAGCACATTAAAAATATTATAGATCATGATCAAGTGGAATTTATTCCAGGTAAGCAAGGGTGGTTCAATATAAGAAAATCAATTAATATAATGCACACTAATAGAAGGGAGAAAAATACATGATTAATTAAATTTACACAGAAAAGGCATTTGACAAAATCCAGTAGCCCTTTTTAATAAAAACACTTAACACTAGGAATAAAAGGAAACTATTGATGAGACTATTCATAATGCTAACATCATACTTAATGATGAAAGACTGAAAGATTTCCTTCTAAAATCAGGAAGAAGACTAGGATGTCCACTGTCACCAATGTTATTCTCCATTGTACTGGAAGTTCTAGTCAGAGAAATTTGTCAAGAAAAAGAAATAAAAAACATCCAAACTGGAAAGGAAGGCATAAAACTTTCCTTATTTTAGATGACGTGATCCCAAATACAGAATCCTGAAAAATCCACAACAAAGTGACTAGCTAATAAATGAATTCAGCAAAGTAGCAGGATACAAGATCAGCACCCCAAAATCAGTAGTGCTTCTATACACTAGTAATGAACAATCTGAAGAAGAAATAAATAAAAATTATATTTACAATTACAACTAAAAGAATCAAATATCTAGGAATGAATCTAAACAAGGGTGTAAATGAATTGTACATAGAAAACTATAAAACATTGATTGCTAAAGAAATGAAATACCTAAATAAATGGAAGCATATTCCATATTCTTGGATTGGAAGACCAAATATTGTTAGGATGTCAATTCTACTCAACATGAATTACAGATTCAATGCAATCTAAACCAGAATTCCAAGAGCCTTCTTTGTATAAATAGAAAAGCCAATCACTAAATTTATATGCAAGGATAAGGGGACCTGAATAGCCAAAACCACCTTGAAAAAGAAGAATGAGGTTAGGGGTCTCAAACTTCCCAATCTTAATACTTATCACAAAGCCATGGTACTGTTACAAAGACAGGCATACACACCAACAGAATCTGAGAGTTCAAAAATCAACACTTACATGTATGGCCAACTGATTTTTGACAAGAGGGCCAAGTCCACTCAATTGGAAAAGAATAGTGTCTTCAACAAATGATGCTCATAAAACTGAATGTCCATGTACAAAAGAATGATTGTGGACCCCTACCTCACACCATATACAAAAATCAACTCAAAATAGATCAAAGACCTACATATGAGAACCAGGACTAAAACTCTCCTGAAGAAAATATAAGAGAGCATTTTTAGGACCTCATGTTATGCAATTGTTTTTCAGACTTTACACTAAGTATGGCTACTTCAAACAAAGAAAATTACAAGTACTGGAAATGATGTGGAGAAATAGAAATATTCATTTATTGTTGATGGAATGTCAAATCATGTAACTGCTGTGGAGGACAGTTTGGTGATCCCTCAGAAAGTTAAGTGTATAATTACTATATGAACAGGCAATCCCACTTTTAGGTATATACCAAAATTAATTGAAAGCAGAGACTCAGATATTTGCACACTGATGTTCATAGTAGCATTATTCACAACTGCCAAAAGTTGGAAGGAAACAAAATGGATGTATGGATAAACAAAATGTGGTATATTCATGCAATGGGCTGTTATTCAGCCATAAAAATGGATGAAGTTCTGAAACAGGGGCAACATGGGTGAAACTTGAAGACATAATATTGACTGAACGATGCCAGATACAAAAGGATAAATTGTATGATCTTACTGATATGAAATAATAATAAAGGTATGTATTGAAGATTGAATCATGTTCCCCCACAAAAGGCATGTTCAGATCTCAATTGCTGATCCTGTGAGTGTGAACTCATTTGTAAATAGGGTACTTGAAGATGTTATTAGTGAAGATGTTCCCAAACTGAATGAGAATGGACCTTAATCCAATATGACTGAAGTCATTATAAGCAAGGTAAACCGGACACAAAAAGGAAGTCACAGGGACCAGTCAGAAGCTGGAAGGCAATGGAACCAAAAATAGAAATGTAAAAGATGCATGGCCTGCTGCAGTAAAGGAAAGGACCAAGGACTGCCTTCAGCCAACCACAGAAAGCCACAGTCTTCCAGGAGAAATCATCACCTTGCTGACTGGTTTGATTTTGGATTTCTCCTAGCCTCTAAAATCATGAGCCATGAGAAAGGCCACATTTGAGAACAAGGAGGCTCCAAGGAGGCAACTATTAGGCACCCTGCAATACTAGGCTAAGTTTCAATCTCAGTAGTAAAGGGTCATACACAAAGTCATCAATATCAAGGACCCATCAGTGAACCATACTCCTTCACTGGTCATTGTCCCTGTACCCAGGGGATTCTTGCTGATCTATTAGAGAATGTGTCAAAGCTCCCCAGGATGGGAATTTGATAGTCCTTTGGTTATTGTGTGAATCTCCACCCACCATGGCAATGCCTCATGAACATTTGGACACATTTATAGGCCTTATATGTATGCCCAGGTGGGCTTCCTCCTATGTGTCCCTGTCTCTGACAACCCACACCAATGATCCTCCCCTGCCACAGTTGTAACCCTTCTATGATCCAAAACTTCTTCAAAAATGAAGCCAAAAAAATTGCCAAATACAATTAATAAGAAAATGAAATAATAATATTTTAAAAATAAGAAATACAAAAACTTTTAAAAAAATAAACATAAAAAATAAAAATTTGGAATAATAAAAATAATGAAAAAATCAAAAAAATTTTTTTGACATTTTCCCCTTCATCACGGTAAGATCTGTTGTCCTATAGGTTTTAACATTGTCTTCCATTTATTCCCCGTGTCTTACTATTTTTTTTATTTTTATTTTTTTCATTTTGTCCTCAAAGAAGATTTAGGTTACAGAAAAGTCACATATTAAATACAGGGAACTCCCATATACCCAACATCCTCCCCCTTTCCCCTTTTCCCCTTTCCCCTTTAATAACATTTTATATGTGAATGGTATATTTGTTACAACTGATATACAATTATTGAAACATAGCTACCAACCATGGCAAATGGCTTACATTATGGTTTACATTTTGGACTGTACACTTTTAAATACATTACCTTCCCTCAGCATGGGTCATGGCCCCTGGGGATAAGCCTTCCTGGCACTGAGGGATTACTACTAATCACCAACTAGCAAGGCAACTGGAAAAAGACCTTGACCAAAAGGGAGAAAAGGTAAAGACAAATGAGTTTATATCACTAAGAGACTTCAAAATGAATCGGGAGGTCATTCCAGAGGTAATGCTTATGGATGTCTCAGCAGGATCTCTTTAACTGCCAAAGTAGATACTATCCCCAAACAGTGGGGCTCCTGAGGGGTCTGGAGACATCCAGACACTATAGGCAGGACAGATAGCTCAGGAGTTTGGTGCTTTGCCAGTGGGACCTACTTTGGAATTTATACTCCCCAGAGTGAAATAGCTGGATTCAGTTGTGGTTTCCCTACACATGGCTCTTGTGTCCTTCTGTTTGAAGCTATAATTAGTACTAGAGTTGGTAGATGTATATCCAAGAGCCTTAAATCTTTGGGCTCTCCATGTGCCAGCTGGGCCCTGAATCTCAATGGAGTTGCAACACCTACTCTCCAGTTCATTGGTCTCACCCAGGACAACAAACATGGAGGTGATAATGGACAACTATCATACCAATGAGAGTCTACAACTGCAAGCAAGAGCGTCCCTTCCATCAGCCCTATGGGATCATAGTTCCTTCTCAATTAAAGGTGGAGTGGACATTGCCATCCCAGAATACTCAGCATTGGGAATGAACTAATGAACTATGGACTTACTAGTATTCTACTATAGACTTGTGATTCCAGCAATGTAAAAATGTATATCATTGATGTGGAGGCAGTGGCCACTGGAGGTTCTGAGGACAGGGAGAAGGAAAAAAACAGGTGTAATACAGGGGCATTTTGGGGACTTGGGAATTGTCCTGAATGACACTGCAACAACAGATAACAGGCCATTATAAATATTGCCATAACCTACAGAATTGAGTGGGAGAGAGTGTAAACTGCAACATGAACCTTAATCCATGCTTAGTGGCAATGCTCGAAAATGTGTTCATCAATTGCAATGAATGTACCTCACTAATGAAGGATGTTGTAAATGTAGGAAAGTGTGGGAGGTGTGGGGAGTGGGGCATATGGGAATCCTCTATAGTTTTTATGTGACAAATGTATAATCTAAGTATCTTTAAAAAAATAAATAAAACTTTAAAAAATAAAAATTTTATGTAAGATATGATGAAATGTACAAGTCATCTCCATCATTGCCTTAATAAATGACTTTGTAAAAAAAAAAAAATCATGAGCCATTAAATTTCTTTTTTTAAGCCAACCCATTGTGTTTTATTTTTTTGTAGCAGCTAGGAAACTAAAACAGTGTGTAAAATATATGAGAAAAAGAAACTCTAAGGCAAATCCTAAATAATGATAAATTGTCCCCTATCAAGGTCTAAAAAATGTAGAAGGCTTATTTTTGAGTCTTAGCATTCTTTCTATGTTGTGCCTATCCCCTGGTTGAAATTCTTAAGGATATATCTATAATTCTGATGTTTCTAAGGGTAAGTATAATAATAAATAATATCATTTTATGTAAAAGGTACTTTCTAAAATCTGAGCATATATTCATTTCTTTTTTTAAGGATCTTAGAAAGTAGTTGCATTATTAATTCCACCTTAAAGATGAGGAAATTGATACTGGGTATCATACTAATTGATACTAGGTAACAGGGCCAAGCAGTAAGAAGTTGTAGGTTTGTGATTTGAATGTAGAAAACCAGCTTACATCCACTACACAGTAAGATCACCTCAGTTTTGGTCACCAATGGTTATTTGAGTCAAAGAAATAAAATAAAATGAGACATATAAAAAATGTGGTAGACTAAACAGATGTCAGAGTGACTTGGCTCTATCATCTCCCATTTCATCTATCAGGAGCGTTTATTCAAACTGCATGTTGCTACGCAAAAGGCAATCACCTTCTCATTACTCCACTTTTTCTTTCCTTGGAGTTTTGTTTCTTAGAAAAATCTTACTAGATTAGATTAAGGTGACCATTAGCTTCACTCATTTGCTAGATACATATCATATGCATTTATAGTAATGTAAGAGCATTTCAACTTTTCAAGGACTTTATTCCTATGAGTAAGATACATGTATGTTACAAATAAATGGTCTAAGTTTCTGCTTCTTTTATGGAGATATACTTCTAATGCCAAACCTCCTGTACTTCTGGAAATAATAACTACAAATTCAGAAGAAAAAACAAACAAAACACTCTAAGCCTCTGGAAAGTAAACAAAATTAGATTGATTGTACAGGGGAGTCAAAAGTTAGAGGAAGTCACTGGTATGGAGTGTCCTATTTTTGCAGCTTTGCCATGAAGGCAGTCATATTTATGATAGTAGAGGGTAATGGCTAAAACTGTAATTGAAACCAGCATCTTTCTGGCTGGGTGACGAGGGGAATGAGCATGGGACAACCAGGGCCACCAGAGAGTGAGGTGGAAGCCAAGAAAGAGAGCTGGTGATCAAAACTGATGTGCGCCACAAGTGTGACTAAGTTTATAGTTTGAATCTAATCAGGCTAATATCTTTTTAAAACAAAACAATAACCCTCTTTGAAGAAAAATAATAGAATCCAGACACCACTACATAAAATATTGAACATCCAGTATACTATAGATAATTGCTATCTATCAAAACAGTTAGGAGAAAGTGGCTGTGGCTCAATCAGTTGGGCTCCCATCTACCATATGGGAGGCCCTGGGTTCACATCCCAGGGCCTCCTTGTGAAGGCAAGCTCACCCACATGCTACAGAAAGTCACCGACCTGCAAGCACCGTGGAGTGCTGCCTGGCCTGCAAGCACCATGGAAGACCAACTCAGCAAGGTGACACAACAAAAAGGGGAACAAGTAAAAACACAGAAGAGTGCACAGTAAATGGACACAGAGAACAGACAACAAGCAAGCCACAAGGGGGAGGGGGATTAAATAAAAAATAAATACAGACACACAGAGGAATGCACAGTGAATGGACACAGAGAGCAGACAGCAAGCAAGCTCAAGGGGGGGGGGGCGAATAAAAATAAACTCAAATAAAATTTAAAAAAAACAACTTAAAAAAAAAGTGTTAGGAAAATGTGACCCCAATCTCAAGCTGAAAGAAAGTAAATAGGGGCAAGATGACCCAGATGTTGAAATTATCAGGTAAAGACTTTATAGTACCTATTATAAATGTTCTCATTGAAGTAAAGGAATAGATGGTTGTAATAAATGAAAAGCAACACATTTCAGCATAGATATTTTAGCAAAGTGTAAAAATAAACCTAATGAAATTTTTAGAATGGAAATTCAATAACTGAAATAAAAATGCCACTGATAACTCAATAGTCAAACAAAGAGGGAAAAAAAGAATTAGTGAGCTTGAGGATAGATTAATGGAAATGATTCAATCAGCTAAAGAGAAAGTATAAAAAGTTGTCAAAATTCATCAAAGACTCAGAGGTGCAGGAAATGAAAAAGATCTAAAAAACTGGGAATTGACATCACAGAAAAAAGTAGAGAGAGAATGGAGCAGAAAATATTTGGAGAAATAATGGCTAAAAACTTTCCAAATTTAGTGAAAGATATGAATTTATACACACAAAGGATAAACTATGTCTAGATAAATCAGTCAAGTTTTTGAGCACAAAAGTTAAAGATAACACCTTGAAAACAACAAAATTAAAATGACATATACAAAGGAACACCAATTCAAAGACTACTGACTTCCCCCCAGAAACTGTGGAAATCAGGAGACAGTGGAACATATTTGAAGTGCTGAAAAGGAAAATAAAAACAGCTATAACTATAACCTGAGAATTCTATAGCTCACAAAATTTTCTTTCAAAAATAATGGCAACAAAAGACTTTTTCAGATAAAAGAAATCTAAAAGAATATGTTGGTCCCAGACTCTCACTAAGAGAAATACTAAGAGAATCTCTTAAGGTTGAAGGCAAATAATACCAGAAGTAAATTCAGATCTTCAGAAATGAATGAGGATATTGGAAATGGTAGCTACCTGGGAAAATATTGAAAATCACTGTCCTCTTAAAATTTTAAACTAAAAATTATAATATCTGGAGGGATTTATAATATGTAGATGCAATTCATATTCATATGAAAAAAAATGGCATGAAGGACAGTAAATATTTATAAAACTCTTCATTTTTTGTGAGGTGAAATAATACCACCTTTAGGTAGAGTCTGAAAAGTTGAAGATGTATATCCTAGTGCAATTACTTAAAATGCAAAGAATAACGGGTAAAAATCCAATAGATGAATTATATGCAACACAAAAAAATTGAAATAATCCAAAAGAAGGAAGAAATGGGGGAATACATAAACAAAAAACAGTGAGTCCAAACATAAAGCAGATAATAAAACTAGACATAAATTCAGCCATATCAATAATTACATTCAATATTAATATATCTGCAAAGATATTTATTAATTACAAATGAAAACATAACTTTATGGTGAAGAATCCCAGCAAATGCTAATTTAATCAAGCAAAGGTTAACATTACCAGTAATAAGACATATCAACACCATGTACCCCTTGGTGTGAGACACTGCAAAGGGCATATCACTTCTATAGTATTCTTTCCAAAAATTCATAATGTCAATTTAATAATTTTAAAAAATCACCGACCCAAATTGAGGAGCCTTTTACAAAAGAGATGACTGTAACTCTTTTAATATGTTATCAGAGACATTGAAAAACCCAAAACTGTCACAGGTTAGACAAAGAATATATAACAACTAAGTGCAATGTATAATCATTAGATAGATCCTGGGACAGCAAAGTACATCAGTGGTAAAACTGGTGATATCCAATAAAATTTACTGTTTAGTTTGTGAATGTGATCAATGTTCATTTCTTAGTTTTTATCATGATGTTATGGTAGATGATATACAAATATTAGAGGAAACTAGGTGAAAAGTACATGGAAAATCTCTTAACTGCCACTTTACTGTAATCTAAAATTATTTAGAAATCAAATGTTCAAGGAACTGTTGGAAGATGGTATTGGACTAGGCAAGTGGGGTTCAACTCTTTCACAAAAACAATGGAGAAAGAGTCAAAAGCTGTCCAAAAGACCTGTTTTTGGGGATCAGCAGACCAGGAAGGTGAGTGACAGAGTGACGAAGAACCCAAAATAACAAATGTGAGTTAACAAACCCCCATGCTGGCCAGGAAAGGCACCCCTCCCTCACCCCCAAGTTTTAAGCTGGGGTAAAAGCTCTGGCTTTCTGCAGCTGACTGAGATGGGAACAGATATCTTTTTCCCTGTCAGCTGCTACAAAGGAAAAGGTGGCATAGTTGGGAGGCTTTTCTTCAGTGAATTTGGCCAGCAGACCCTGCTTAGAATCTCCGCTCTGGCCAGACCAAAACACAGGGAAATGGAGATTTCCTCTCCATAGAAAGGAGCACCAGTGAGCACCACCCACTGGCTGGTCTGGAAATTGCATGAACAAAAACTGCTTTTGGTTCTCTGTTTCCTAACTCCTGGGAGAAAATATGTGTCCCATTATTGAGTCCCTGGCCCAATTTTGAAGACTTAGAATAAGTTGAACCACATATCATAGAAGAGCTGTAAAAATAAAAATAGGCAAGAGAGAGAAATTGGCCATCAGAGAAATCAAATGTTCAAAAAGCATTCTAATTAAAAGGCAGAAATTATCAGCAAAGTTTAAAAAGCAAGACACCACTACATGCTATCTTCAGGAGACACACCTCAAAATTAAAGAAATTCATAGGCTAAAAGTAAATGGATGGAAAAAGTATAACTAAAGATAATTGACATAAATGATGAAAGAAACTATCAATATCAGGTACAAGAGACTAAAGACGAAGAGCATTACCAGTGATAGAATATCATTTCATAATGGTAAAAGGATCAATTCCTCAGGAAGACCTAACGATCATAAATCATACCAATGATTGTTAGTGATTGTAAATTAATATAGTCTCAAAACAAATATATCAGTATACAAAACTCAATTTTATTTTCATATACCAGCAGCAAACAATTGGAAAATGAAATACCAGAAGAGTAATTTGCAATGATACCATATAAAATAGCATACTTAGAAATAGTTTTAACAATACATATGCAAGATCTCATCACTCAAAACTGTAGAACATTGGAAAGAGAAATTAAAGAAGATCTAAATCAACAGAGACATACTATGTTCATGGACTAGACAATTCACTCTTTTTAAGATGTCAGTTCCTAACAAATTAATCTTTAGTTAAACATAATTCCAATGAAAATTCCAGCAGACTTCTCACTAGAAATTGACAAACTTCTTACTAGAAATTGATTTTAAAGTGTAGACTCACAGGAGCTTAGGCAGGATTAAAAGTCAAAATTTTCATGAAGACTGTCAAAAGGATCACTAGGATAAGGAAAATCCATCAGTGATAGGAGCGTGAGAAATGGCATCAATGTGAGAGGCAGATGGACACAAAAAATTCAGCACTGAACCCAAAAAGAATAATCACTGGGCCTCCATTTTCCACAGAGAGCCAACCACCTGTCCTGTGGGCCTCAGAGTTCAAGATAAATGCCACATTAGGCTGGAAATCCTGGTTCTACTTTGTTTTGCATATCTTTTGTTGTACTCCTTGCTTTGTGTTTCCCCCAGTGAACAGGCTCTTAGTGGTAGTCAAATTTCACATGAATTTCAGACATGTTTTTTCTGCAATTGCTGAACATTTAAATTTTAAGTCATAGTCAATTAAACTATTTATTTCTCACTATTATTATTCCTACTCTGCTATTGAACGTATCTGATTTCCCTCTTTAGTAGAGAGTGTCAGTTCAGCTTTGGCACTTCTGCAAGTGAGAATCAAGCAGAGGGAGGGGCTGCCATTGGGAGTTACTGATATGGCCACGAGCAGGCGTTTGCCTAAGAAATGAAAAGCAGAGTGAAGAAAGATGTCCATAAAGATGCCCATTACTGGAAGGATCTGGAATCTAAAGCCATGGAATGAAAGAATGAGGTTAGTGGTTCCTTTGAGCACACTCCTAGATCAGTATCTAAAATTGGAGCTATCATCTCTAGCATAATGCTAGGTAGTATCAGCAACACTGAAAGGGCAAGCAATAGAGATCATGCAGTGTTGAGAATTACAGTTTCCTTCCTTTTGTGTGCATTCTGCAAAATGCCAGCTGTAACCAATGCTTTCTCTTTGCCCTCTGAGTTCCTTCCCTGCATATCTCTGCTTTTTGGTTATGTTGGTGGGACATTAGGAGTATTAAGATTGCTCTGGAGAGTTGAAAAAAGAACTGCTGGGAAATGTCTCCAGAAAAATTTTCAGGTAGAGAAATACCCGGAAATGTCTCCCCCATGCTGCATCATTATACTTCTGTGCTGCTCCATCAATCATCCTTCACAGTTACACTAAAAAAGTGTTGTACCATTTAACTATTTCTTGCCTTCTTTGTACAGACTTTACAATGAATCTATGATGTTCTGCTAGTGTTAACAAAATGCTGCTTAAAGTGCCTAGGAAACTATTTTTGAAATATGAAGTTGTTCCCCTACCCAAGTTTATAGACACTGTGTGCTTGTTTCTTTCTAGTTGTCATAATAATTACCATAATCATATAGTATAAAGAGAAGAAAATATAGCTGAAATTTTTCTTTTCATTTTTCAATCCTTACCTCATCTCATACATCCTACCTCAAAGCATAAAATAAAGGCAGTAATGAAATAATAGAGTTTGTTTTCCAAGAGTTGAGTTCTCATGCCTGTTAGGTCACTTAGTTGATAAGTGACTTTGAGGAAGTACTTAGCCTCTCTGTCTCCTTATCTGAACTGGAGATAATAATTTTCAATCTACCTACCTCACAGTATTCATATAAGGATGACAGAAAGTAGAAATGAATATACTTTGAAAAATTGCAAATATAAGAATGAGATATTATAAAATGAAATTTAAAATAGCAACACATAGTGAATTTAAAACCTTACTAGATAAAACATGGGTGTTGCTCAAATGTTTAGCTTATTCCAAAATCACATAGTAGTTAGCATCTACCCTGTGTTTATTGTTAGCATGGTTTTTAAATGTATATTCCACAAAATATAAGTTTGCCTCAAGTATGATTGTTCTTTACAATCATAAAACAACTTATATTTATCTCATCTGCTATAAAGTTTTATTTCATTGTTTTTTAACACACCAACAAAAAACTGATTTTAAATGTAAAAAGCAAGATAGAAATAAATATGAGGTATTGAAATGTGAGAGTTGAAATTGATGTTGTTTGGCTGGTTTCTAGTAAATAGTGACCCAGTCCTATGAAGGTCATGTTGCTCTTGTGAAACTATCTTAGAGAATTGAAAAGACCATGTGATTTAAATGAATATAATTAATAAATTAGGGTTCAAAGAAAACACTTCTTTTGCCTAATCAGTGCATAGCTGAAGAGGATATGGCATAGGTCAGTTTTACTGATTGACTAGATGTTCCTTGGCCCTATAACCTATTTTTGTTTTGCATTTTCTTTGATTGGTTTAAGGAGAGATGGAGGGAGCAAGAGAGAGAAGAAAGAGAAAGACACTTTATAATCTTCTTGTTAACAACTCGATCAAGAAAAATTTAATAGGAATAATATTTTGTGATTAATTTTATTCCATTTATGATACCCATGTTCCTTTTATGTCTGTGTGAGTTTGAATAAAAACTTTCCACATCAATCTTCATTCTATTTTCTTCTGCCTTCCACATTCTCTTACTTTCCTCTCACCCACATTAATGTGAGTGGGAGCAGTGTGTGATTTGGATAGCACTGCCTTTGGCCTAGAAGAACCTGGATCTGAGTTCCAACGTGGCCATTCATTAGGTCTGTGACCTTGGGAAAGTCATTTATCCTTTCTGGTTTAAAGAAAAATGATGCCTCATGTGCCAATGTCAAAGATTCCTTCTAATTCTAAATAGAATTAACCTTTTTTTTTTTTTTTTTTTTTTGGTATCTATCAACAAGTTGTGATAATTCTTTTCTGTGGATACTGCTACCCCTACCATTGTGTCAGTTAGCACTACTCTTAGGAAAAATTTTTTGCATCTCAGGAAATGTTAAAATACAGCTGAGTACCCATTAAGGGTTGAGCTAAAAGAAAAATTGAAAATTTATTATTTATAGGGAAGAACACTGATGGCATTAAAATTTACTCAAAATTGCTTTATTGGGATAAAAAACTTGTCTCTTTCAAATATTAAATGTGCATATGATCAGTTATTTATTATCAAGAGACTGTGGCTAAATGTACATTATATTCTCTATAAAATAAAATAAAATAAAAATTTGAAACCACAAGGAAGTCACCAAACCCAACACACCACTGGTTCTAGAATATCTACTTTAGCTCACTGATACATATTTTCTGGAATTTATCTTAACAAGCTGATTAGTGAAGTGTCACATAGCCTTCAGATAGTTCAGATCAAAAAACCCTCATAAGATCAAGATTTTCTGGGTGTGGCAGCTTTCTATGTGACTCATGTACAGATTATAGGGCTTTTCTATAGGTTAAAAATGTGCAGTTACTCTGTAGTTGCAAAAGTAAAGTATCACAGTAAAATACTCCAGTGCATTGTCATTGTCTCCCCGTTGCCTTTGCCCTGCTTTCCATTTAGTTATCTCTGGCTTTCTAGAGATCCTGAACTTGAGAAAGGTTAGACAGTACACCACTGGAGCAGTTTCTGAGCATCAGCAGATTCGGCTTGTAATTTCATTGATCTATATGGGCTCACTGTTTGCAAACCAGCTGCTGCACTGTTTCCCACAGCTAGTGATCTCAGTAGCATTGATTTTTTCCCCCTTACATTAACATAGCATTACTTCTTTAATGGGCAATAAATGACTGGATGTAAATACAATCGGGGCTGCAACAACAAAAGGAAAACCTCAGACTCATTTTTATTTAAGGGATCCTTTCCATTAATATTTGCCATTAAAATTATAACACAAATTATTGACGAAAGTAATGCAATTTTGATTTTAGTGCATTTTGTTCGTTTGTAGATATGTGGTGTCTGCCAAGTGGACTTCTTTTCCTAATGCATTAGGCAAAGCAATACAATAACAGCATTTTTATGGATACTGTAAATTTGCACCATTACCTTAGTACAATTAAATTCTATTCATGAAAGAAAGCAGAAAGCAGTACAAAAGGCTTACGGTTAACTCTACATAGACTGAAAATGAAGGCGTTTCAGATTCTGTCAGCTGGCTAGAGGACATCTTTAAGATATTGGCTGAGTCAATAGAATTAGCAAAATTTGAATAATTTTTTATATTAAAGGACTTAATCTATATCAACATTTAAAAACAAAACATTAAATCAAGTTCCTGATACACAATGTATCATTTAAAGTAGGTGTGTATGTGCAGGGGGAATGCTCTTTAGAAATTAAATTATTTCTCAGAGTTCCTTTCTAGAGCTAAACTCTCTAAATGATAACTATAGGAGAGGATATAAAAACCATGCATTTTATTTTATTTTTTATTTTATTTATTCATTTTTTAAAAAAATATTACTTGTATTTTATATGGTGAATGTTGTAAAAAGAACTTCAAAATAGACTTTCAATTTTGTCACCTTAATTGCTTTAAATAATTCAACAACTACTAATCTTAACCTACAATTTCAATTTGTTGTAATTGTTGTAAAATCAACAATGTATTATATTTCATAAATTTTAGAATGTCCATTGATTTCCATCACTACTGAAAATATAAAACCAATCTCTCAGATCCAACATAAGCTTTTATGCCAAGCCTACTCTTTCATTTTTTGCTGTTCGTTTTGAGATGGGCAATAAAATTGGCGCAGCAACTTTCTCTGATGCTTTATTCCAGGACTCTGATAATATACAGTTTTCAATTGTATTGACTCTGAAAAAACTTTTTTTAGTCATTTTCTTTATCTCTATTTACTTTCTAAATACTTTTCCACTAGTTCCCAAATTTCACTTAAGTTCAGTATTACCATTATTTTTCAAACAAATACAAATTACCATTTATTTTCAGCAATAACTTTTGTTGGTGTTTTGCTAATAACTTTTCTTTTTAAATAATTCTGTGCTATAGACAGGTGATAAGAGTATTAATCTGAAGTAAGAATCAGCAGAATCAATGATAAAGATGGAGAAAATATCCAGAGCAGTGTCTACAGTGCATTACAGTAGATTGCTTCTATTTTAATGGTTTCACTTTTGTCACTACTACTTTAAAACATATATATTTACTCATCTCTTTCATGCCAATCTTCTTTTTTAAAAACATGTCCTTGTCTATACTCTTAGCAGTGCTCTGACTCATCTCCAAACATGAGACTTACAAATGATACACACAGCACTTTACCTTTATGATCTTGTCTCACTCTCAAACTCTGAAGTGCTCTAGAGTCCTTATTATTGTGACTGTGTGTGCTTCTGCTGTCTGGTCACCAAACTATTGTACCAACTTCCTGCAATATTTTTCTCTTCTGCTGTCTTCCATCTGCCAATGAATTTCAAAAGAGCTTTCTCACTTCATTTTTAATCACCAGAAGAGAATCAAGAGAGTGGGATTCCAGATATAGGAGAGAAAAGAATAACTAGAAAAATGAAATCTCTTCAGGTAATTTTTGGAGGCTGGGAATAGATAAAATTTCTCATACAAATACTCTTAAATTCCTTTCTTAGAATGTTTTAAAACCCTTATTTATATATTTATATTATCTTTATTTAAAAACTTCAGCAGAAGGAGTATGGAACTAATTCTATGTGGTTCAGTAAAATGCCCCAAAAGTTTTAATATTTCAAGTGTAGTAAACTTAATTGGTTGTAATATTCAAATAACACATAAAGATATTCAATACCACACAGAACTGTTTTTGTTACAATTACCGTTTCTTCAATACTCAACAGATAGGCTTGCTCCCAAAATGTAATATTATAAACCTAAAATTGCACAGATTCAAGGAATGTCATCATTGATCACTAGCTTTCTGGTTTAATTTATTTAGCAAACCTACTATTGATCAGAAATTATTCACTGAGCACTAGCTGGAAGTCACCAGAAACCAAGTCATGTCCATGGTATCAGAGAGGGTGACAAAGAGATACACATTTCACCCAATGTTTTGCATAAAAACTTCTTAGAAATTATAAGACCCAACTTTCTTTACTGCTTGTAGCAGAGACTGTGATATATGGTCCCCACATCATTGATACAAGGAAGACTACATCTCCACGAACCTGGGGACATGAGCAATGGAAAGTCAGTGGAAGGATTGCATCACTTCCAGGCATGGCCTCTAAAACAACTCATGCACTCCTATATGGGCTCTCTCTTCTTCACCCAGTGACTGAGCAAGTCAGTATCCATAAGAGAATCCCAAGGAGATTCCAGGGTGTGATGCTGTCAAATGAAAGAAGGTGTGGGGATGAAGAGTGGCTGCCAAGTAGAGCCTTCTGATCTATGTTGGACTGTGACATGAATGGGAAACAAACCTTTGTTGTGTTGAGCACCTGAGATTTTAGGTTTGTTTGTTACAGCAGCTAGCATTTATTACTTTTACTAAAACTTCTTTTAATTCCAGATGATCATTGTATCACTTATTATTCTGGGTTGTAATACAAAGGCATAAACAGACTATCAAGGAATGTAGGGCTTTGGTCCTAATGCTAAAAGAAACTCAGATTGCTTGCCTTTATAAATAAGTTTATTTCTCCTTGCGGATTTTTTTCTGATCATGTTTTGCTACTAAGCATTCTGCAAGTCTGTCATTCTTCACTGCAAATCATGTAACTATTTCTACCTTTAATTTTGTGGTCTTAGAAACTATACAGTGAAGCTTAAAATTATTAGCTACCATTTATATAACGTTTAACCAAATACCATGCAAACTCCAACCATATGCAAACTTCATTAGAACCTTTTGATATCAGTATTATGTCCAAAAATCATATGATAAAATAGAGACCTAGGGAATTGAAATAAATTACCAAATTAGAAATGTCTAGAATAAGTATATAACCCTAAGTCTGTGAATGCTCAAATTATTAATTCTCTTAAGCATATTAAGTGACATATCTTTATTAGAATGGATCAAAAGATAATGCCTGACAGAATATAATCATATGATCCCCATATTGACTTCTGAATGCCCTCTTTTTTACCCTGTATTCTATCTATTGACTATGTTCTTGATAAAAGGGGTTCTCATATAGCTAAGCTTCAGAAGGTGGGGATGCGTTTTCTTGTAACAGATTCATGATCATCTATTTCTAATATAAACAGATAGGATATTTTATATTAAAAATACTTCTTATTATAGAAAATTTCAAATGAATGTAAACACAAGAGAATACCTCATATATCCATCATACTGCTTTACCAATTATTTAATTATAGGCAATCTTGTTTTATACACACTCCCATCTCCTCTGTATTATTTTGAAGCAAATCTCAAACTTTAAATTATTTCATCGGTAAATGGACAAGTAGATGTAATTAGATAATATCTCTAAAGTATAAGAACATTTAAAAATATATGTACAGTTGCAAGGTTATTGACACACCTAAAAGAAAAAAAATAAAAAATAATTTGGGTAGAAATTCTTAAAAGACAGTTATTAATTTATTTGTTAAATAGCACATATTGAGTACATGTCATACTCTAGACCAATGTGAACACTTTTGAGACCTATCCTATAAATCAAATAGCTTTGATTTTATATACAAATTATGCACTTTATTTTTTTTCCTAGCAGCCTCTAGACTGGCTGTTATTAAAAGTTTTCTTGTTTGTTTTGATTACTCTTAAACAATACTTCAAATTATTGTCAATAACATTCTTCTTATTATAATTATTTATAACTTATTTGTTTAAAATCTTTGTCTTACCAAGGATGCAATATAATTAACTTCTCTGAGTTATTAAATTTTTTCCTTCCTATCAATTGTAATTTTCTAGGAGTGAAAACTAGGACTTCAAAGATAGATACTAATTGCCAGGATTCAATAATCCAGTACAATAGAAATTCCTAGAAAGCATGGCCATGGCTTTTGAACTGGACGTCAGGATTCCTGTCCTGTTTTTGGCATCCTGACTCTGTCTTGTGTATCATTTACTGCATCTGTGCCTCACTATCCTTGTTGTTGAAAGGGAAATAACAAGATAATAATACACATCCCTATGTGCCACACAGAAATCTTTTGAGAATTAATACCCAGAAAGGACTTGAGAGCTTGGTGAGAAAAGGCACTTTAGAATATAAACACTATGCAATTATTCTTATTATTGTGAGCTAGAAAAATGCTAGAAAGAAATAGCATGATTATTGTGCCATGCATTAAGCCAAATAAGAAAGCAGGTTAGTGGGGAATCCCATCGAAGATAAGAACTACTCCGACCAATCCTTTCTTCCCTCCAGTCACTGAAAGAAATTATTTTTATAGCTATGTTCAAATGTTACTCTACCTTCCTTTCATTTTACTTAAAAATCTGTGATACAGAAATTGTGCTTAAATGAAATTTCCATCAGCTTTTACATATTAAACAAGCAAGTGCATTTTAATGCACATATTGAACATTAAATCATTTTTTTTGCTGCAGGTTATTGAAAGTAAACAGTAATTGTAAAATTGATTTTTTGGATGAAACAAAATGAAAATAGACTGCTAACTTCACATCAGATTTTCTCATCATTTCATTAACAGTTCAACTAGGCAAGGTATTTTTATAATGATGAACAGGAAAATCATACTCATCAATATTCATCCATATGCATATGTTGGTATACTGCTTCTGTTACTTTAAAATAAGAGCAAGAAAATTTGTGAAATGCGTTTGCCCTTTAATATAGTTTGTGAGGACTATTTTATTTGTTTGACAATTGTCTCTTCATTCACAATATTCAGGCATGAAATTCATTGAGAACTAGAACAAAATTTAAATAAGAATCAGATTGCTCTGCCATAGAGTTGTCTTTTCAGAAAGCAGAACATCTGACAGACAAAAATTAGTAGAACAGATTATATTCCTAGTGGACTAGCTGCAAACTCCTGCCTTAATTTGTATCAACTGTTAAACTCTCTCTGTCCCCATTTATTCTTTGTACCTTTAAAAATATTTTTCTTTAGGTTCAACTCTTACTTTTCCACATATGGCTTAATGTATTAAAATAAAGGGTGCATGCCACCGAACCTAAATTAAAGTAATTATACGCTTTAAGACATTTTGAAACTGTAAAGATTCAGGCTGTTGTCAACAAGAATAATAAAATAGCAATGCCTTAAAAGGACAGTTTCAGCTGGAGCAGAGAACTGAGAATACTACTGCTGAGCTTGCATTGCCCCCTATGGTTGCTATCTGACAGTTTCCAGAAAAAAGAAGCAATGTGCTCTGCCCTCTGGGTGTAGTGGCCCCTGGGCACTCCGCTTTTAGAGTTAACTCAGTTCTAAACAAACACCTTACAGGGTCAGAGAATCAATTCAGACCCTAATATTTTGGCTATGTATATGCTTGATTTCAATTCTTCTCCATGCCACAAATTAATAGCCTTTCCGATTTTAAAGCTTTAATACATACTTGTCAACTTTGCACAAATTCTCAAATTATAACGTAATTAATAAAATTCCTTTAAATCATGTTTTGATAGTTACTCTTAAGTATGTAGTTCTCTGAAGGAAACATTCCTCCTTTCTGTCCTCCAATTTTACTTCTTGTCATTTTGATACTTATCTACCACCAAGTTGCAAGTTTAAGTTATCCACATACCTATGTTTTCATTTCTGAACTAAGTGATTGGCTTCATGAAAGCAGAGCCTCTTTCTCAAGTCATTGTACACCCACACAATGCCAGTAGAGTGCTGAGCTCAAAGAACCTGCTCCGTTAATCTGAGCTTATTGACATTTTCTCTTGAATTTATTTTATTACTAAGTGTCTTTAGTCAGGCCCCCTAGAAGCCGAGCCTAAAAGAGAGAATTGGATGCAGAAGATGTTGTAAGGGCATGTTCTTCAGGCAAAACCTGCAAAGGAGGGAAAAAAGCAGAATAGGAAAGAACTAAGCAAAGTTCAGCCTTGGATTGTTACTCAACATGTGTGGGGTCAGGATTTTGAAGCATAAGTGGCACCAAAAGACATTTCTCTTTGAAACAAGAAGGTTGGACTATTGTACCCCCTTATTATTCACTTATTGGCTGTGAACCACCCCTGGATGGGGGAAGGAATGTAATCCCCCAGGTAAGGCAGTTACCATCTGCTGAAAGCATATCTCCAGAGAAAGGGGGCACTGAGAAATGTGAATAGCCAACATTCCTAGCAACTAGGATGCTACGATGTTGGTAAAAATCCTGTTGACCAGAAAGGCAAACCCATGCATGGTCAAGATAAGTTCTGATCTTTTCAAGGAAGAAGGGGTCCCATGAAATCAGATTGGTGCCAAGTGCCTGGCCTCCTTGGGAGTGGTATCATACAGGATAGTTAGCATCAGTCCCTATTGCTGACAGGTAGGGCATTTAGCAACAGGAATTGTTTAAATAAGGCTTACTGAGAGAGTCCATATTCTTGGGCCTATTCATAGCTTCCTTCTCTGCCATTACCGCTCCTCCATTTACATATTAATGTTGCCATTATTGACATGGTCAATGACAGAAGCTGGCCGATAATAATTTGCCAAGTCTTTCTGTATATTTAGTTATTTAGTGCCTTTTCTACTCTGCTGTATAATGCAAAGAGCTCCATACTTCCCATCCACTCTCATAGGTCTATCCACATGCTCTACCAAGACCTCTTTAATCCTGATCTTCCAGTTTTGCTCTTTCCAGAACCCTTGACTAACGACCTATGTTATTCCTAACTGTCTATGAGTCCATCTATATTGTAATCTCAAGCCATATTTCTCTTTATACCTGTTTATAATTATGTGCTCTGTTCAAAAAAGCCCTGTCAGTGTTGAGGCCAAATCCTACTTCTTTGGGCTTGCCCAGGACAACCTACAAAATGGTAACTATGATGGACAAGTCCTATCCCAAAAAACAGGCAGTATGTACAACTGCCAACATAACAGTTCTTTCCATCTGTCCAATAGTATTTTAAGTCCCCTCTCATCCTGAATCAGTCAGAGCAGATAGCATCCCAAATCTCTCAAGATTAAGGAGTGAACAAACAAAAGGGAGAAGTATAACCACAGACCAGAGAAGATTTATTGCTATTGTAGTTTTTATCTCATGTTAATGGAAGATACTTGTAACATTGATATAAAAACTGCCAGGGGTTCAGAAGGAAGGACGGGTATGAATAGGTGGAATACAGGCATCTTTAGGGCAATGAAAGTGTTCATTTATGACCAAAAAAGCCCTGCCAACTGATAGGATTTCTTTCCTCACCATTGTCTTTCAAGGCGAACCCTGCAGTGAACTATAATGCTTCAGGAATCCCTTTAAGTATCATCAACATGCCAAGCCAATTCATCTGTGAACCAAGCTTAGATTTTTATCACCTTCTGCCAGCTGGTCACAGGAAACCCCTATGAAGCCTATCCCAGATTGGCTTCCTCAAAGAGCAGGTTCTAAATTCAGAATATAGAATGTTTATTGAAGAGAGCCCTTAGTATCAACACTTGTGGGGGGGGGGGGAATAAGGAAGCAAGATTGGAAAGAAATTGAGCTGCAATGCAGGCCCAACAACAGCCATGGCCAACCCCATGAGAATCTCTGGATAGATATCTCTAGATGGAGAGCTGTAAGTGAGTCATAGACCAATAAACTCCCATTTTGTAAGCCAATACATTGCATGGCATTTTATTGAGCAGCCAAGAAAACTAAAACAACAGGTACAGTAAAGAATGCATTCCTAAGCTCAATATCCTCACATATTCAAAGCTGAGTAAATCTGTTCTAGTGAAGATAACATATATGACACAGAAGCTTTAATTGCGATTACCACTTGGTTAAATTTGCAGTTAATCCATTGTCATCTTTCATGATCCATCTGCTTTTTTGCGTAAGCTAGATTGATTAATTGAGGATATAATGCCTCTTCAACCCTTATACCTTTTAAGAATTTAAGAGTAGCACTAATATCTTCCACTGTCCTGTAGGATATAATATTGTTTTTGATTTATTATCTTGGCTGAGGAGGAGTTTGTAACAGTCTGATGTTCCTTTATGAATCCCAAAAGGAAAAAGATTTTATTTTTGAACTAATCCATTCCTGTGGGTTTGGGGCCATTTTGAATGGTCTACATCAGTAAAGCATAATACATGTTCATGTTGGATTTCTCCCCTTTTGCTAGGTCTGATATAAACAGAGACACAGATGGAAAGGAAGCTGCCATATTAACTTTTGATCCTGCCAAAAGTTTTCCTGCAGGAAAACAGAAGAGCCTTGAGAGGCTGAGAGACATTCTAGAGTCTGGAACCAGCAAAGCACAGAGTCATGGAAAGAGGTGCCCAAGGGCCTGGGCCCATGGAGCAGCCGACAACGGAGGAGACAAACTCTACCACACGCCTGAGCACCACAGGGCAGAACACCACAATCAACAGTAATTGCCTTTGGTGAAAAGTCATCCTTGATGGTGCCTTGATTTGGATATTTCACAGCCTTGGGAACTATAAGATTTTATTCCAAATAAATCCCCTTTATAAAAGCCAGTCTCTTTCTGGTACTTTGCATCAGCAGCCCTTTGGTAAAGTAAGACGGGATTAGTGGGGCAATTTCAGAGGCTTCTATTTTAACTATAGTTGCTCTTGTTGTTATTCAGTCATAGAGCGACAGGGGAGTTCTGCCAACATCTACATATGCCCTTCATTGTTATATATAATTACAGATTAAAAAAAAAAAAAGACTTCCTAGTGGGTCTACAGAGTCAGTGGACCCATTGCGAATCAGATCTGGGCTAGGAATCTATTATTAACTGGTCCTATGTGCCCCTTCACTGGCACATGATAGTGCTTTGGTTCCCTGGATATCAGGATCAACTTCACCAACCTGGAATTGTTGCTAAAGATCTGGCTATTCCCATTTCTTAAGAAAATAGCTACTCAAGAAAATGCATATATACCTCTGTGGGGAAGGACTGAGGAAACAGTACTAACTACAATTGCCATGATGTTAAAAGAGCCTTCCTTACCAAAGGAAACCTGACCTCTCCTTAAGATAATGAATTCTTGGTCTAAGAACTTGTGTAGGTCTGGAAACTTATCAAAGGATGATAACTTTCCATTGAGGTGGCTGACCTCACCTTCTGTTCATCCATTCTTGATCTCATCTGATTTGAGAGAGAGAGTGGGAAGCACAATATATTCCATATTTTACCCATCTATATCTTAGTAATACGACGCTTGATTCTATATCTCTATAGCTTTTTAATGGATTGAGGCTCTTAGTTGCTGTTCCTACCTTGCTGCCCACTATACTGATTATTGCCACCCTGTTTCTGATAATTAAATATTACTGCCATCCAACCTATTCTAAACCAGGAACCTATCATCCCCATCACTGCTAAGGAGCTCAACTCTGTGACAGTGTTTCCTACAATCTGTCTCAACCTACAAAAGACAGCCACTACTGAGCTTCTCAATGATGCCAGTGCCCTCAGCCTTCATAACTTGACTGTACTCTAGGATCTTCCAAGAAACAAAATCAGCATGTAGATTTTCAGACTTTATATAACTCATTTCTAGAAGGCCCACGTCTCTGAGCCTTTGATCCATTCCACTAGTCTTCCAGGGCAGGCTGGCATCACAATTTCATTTACTATGGGCCATTATTTGTTTGTTTTCAAGCTTCCAAGAAGCTTTCAAGCATTCCATTAGAACCAGTTCTGTAACATAGGAGGTTATCCCAATATTGACATCTCAGAATCCACTCTTGGGAATATTTTCCTAGTTACTGTTTTACACGTTAACCATTCCTGCCCCTTTGTGGGTATATAGTCCATCAAATCCCTTAGCAGGCTTGGCATTTTACTGATTAGGTCATACTGAGCTATGATCTTAATTGTTGATTAGATGGCCAAGAGAGGAGGTGGGGACAGATCCAGATGAGGTTAGCAGTATCACACAAGGCACCTGCATAATATGCAGAATGTATTATAAGATTTCTGCATAAGCTTTAAGCAAGGTGTGGGGAGGATCTATCTTTCAAGGAGGATAGGTCACTCATACAAACTTAAAAGGTAAAGGGAATTTAAGATTTGCATGCAAATCTACCCAGATAATCCTATCCCAAGTCTCAGTGTTGCCTTCTTTACCTTTCGCAGTTATTTCTTTACATTGAGAATTGCCTAGGCTGACTAATAAGGCTTCCATTAAGTTTCATAATCAAGTCCTATGTCTGGTCTTCAGTTCTGTCTTCCCTCTTGCTGCATGAGAGGAAGGTCTCTTTAAAAAGGTAACTTTACTACATGGTTTTAAATTGGTAATTGATTGCCCTGAACCTACTTTATATCTTTGAAACCTCTATGGCCTACAGATACGGCCTCCCAATCCCACAGTCCTTATAATTTGTATTTCTCTTTTACCTCTCTAACTCCAGAGATATTGCAAAAGTTCGTACATCCATTCCACACAAATTCCATCCCAGATGACCTCAGTGAGAGCCTTAATAATTGCACTGTCAGGGGCTATCAAGACTCCACCTACTACCTGTGATGTGGTCTTTAATGTAAGCCAGCCTTCAAGTTATCCAACACCAGGATCCCATTCATAGAGCTGGTTCCTAAGACAACTTTTGGCATCAGTTTCTTATGTCAGGTTCCCTAAAAGCAGAGCCTGATCCAGGGATTCAGATGCCTTCTTGAGGGAATTCTCTTTTGGAAATGCCTAAATGGGTAGAAGAGAATCAGAATAAGGGAGGGGAAAGAGCTGAAGAAGAATATGGTCTCGGGTAAAGTCTAGTCTAGAAATGATCAATAGGAATTTCAGGGGTTCTGGAACATAAGTATCATTGCAGCGTTGTCTCTCCCTTGAGTCAATGAAGATAGACTGCTGTACCCTGTATCAGCCAGGTGCTGTCTCCATGCCATACCTGGCAGGAGGGGCATGTCAGAACTTCACTAGCTTGGTGGTTTCCATCAGCCATGGGAAATTTTCTGTGGGGAGGGAGATCTATCATCCATTTGCCACCAACACTATGAGCAACTGGAGGATGAGTGCAGCAGTATAGTAAAGGGGACCAAGGCAGGGAACCAATGCATCTACTAAGTTAGAATAATTATTTACTCTGGCATCAGGAACACCTCAAAATTAATAATCTCAGAGAGCCAAAACTAGTAAGTTCATCTAAGATATTTTTGGGCATAGAGAAAATGTATTATATGTGTAAGTGTACATATAATCAAAGTTCTGTGAGGAAGTTGCATAAGATCACATGGAGGAATCAGAATACCTGCATTAAGCAACTCATAACATGACATCAAATTTGGAGCTAGAAGTTGGCACCACATGGTACTGTGGTGGAGATGACATGCAAGAAAAATTCATTTGGCTCCCAGCACAACTCCTTTTGTGTCCCTTCTTGAGTCTTTCTGGAGTGGCTGACAGCCACTACCAACTCAACTCTATCCATATGTAGGTGAAGAACTTATAAGGTAACCAATTCAGAAAGTCATCTCTTAAATAAATGATTATAACATTAGTTGTTTCAACCTGCATGAAACATAAGCAAAAGTTTCTTTCAAATATACCAGTAAATTTTTAGTATCTAGTGGAGCAAAAGACCTCAGTAAAACACCACAATTCTATCCACAGAGTAATTCAACTACTGAATCTGCCCTACACAAAACTGTAGTTTAAAAAGTATGTCTCTGATGTACCATTACGTTTTGTTTATATGCATTTGCCTTCCTGCCTAGTACCCTGTTCCTTACCTCAAACCAGGAGTCTGGCATTCCTTGGCATGTCCAAACAGTCAAAGGCCTCCCACAGCAACATCCCACCAAGCCATCCCTTCCCTACAAGGGTATCAGATATTATATCTTCTTTTTTCCCATTAATCCTCATTTCAACATCTCATTTCAACAATTATTTGAGTCTAAACAAATACTACCAGTCCCTTATAAAACCCTACCGGCATGAAGAAAAATGAAAATAAAAACAAATTTTTAAAATATCATTACTAGAAAGCAGAAGTCATCAAATGGTCAAGAAACCTTTAAATTTTTCTGAAAGTTTGAAATCAGAATTACTTAGATTAAAGGAAGTACTGATTGGGGTTCATCAGTCTATTATTCAACATTAGTAAAGGAGAGGTTAACCATAAACAGAGTGGTTAGGTTTCCCCAACCAATCTCAGGACAGCAAGAGGGTAAAGCAAAGACAGCTCTCAGACCACGCTCCAGTCACAGAAGAACAGACCACAGTTTCTTCTTCCACTTTAATTGGTGCATGGTGTGCAAAGATTTAGTGTCTAGCCAGTGTCATAGGGGACACTCAATAAACATATGTTGCAATTCACTTTACAAGTAATATCTTGAGTATATCAGTTGTTTTAGATATTTTTTTCAGAAGTTTAATAAAGTTTTATGGATGTCCCCACTATATATATGCAAACATGTGCTATTTGACTAATAGATTATTTATAACACATGAAGAAAAGTTACACTTTTTAAAAGATGAACAAAATAAACATAAAGGGAAGTTGTCATATTTTTTCCCTGCATCCCAAAGAATCTCCTTGTGCAAACTTTTGTGGTACAAATCCACTTTGGAAACCACTAAGATAAATATTATTTCCAAATTGCTATAATACATGTTATAAATCATCTATACTAGTACTCCTTTACTCATATAACTTTATGGAGAAAGGAGACATTCACAGCCTAGTTGTTCATTTCATGCCTACCATAGGTCAAAAACTGTGATGGGTGCTTTGTATCTACAATCTCTTTTAATTCTAAGAACAATGCTGTGAAGTGGGTATTATTATATCTATCCTGGAAATAAGAAAACAGATTTTCAGAAAGATTAAACTCTTCATGACAGCACAACATAGTGAATTATGGACACAAGATTGTAATCAACATATGTCTACCTGTAAAGTCTATATGTTCTTTCTAATATATTGAGTCAAAATACTATTTTATGTTAATAAGATTTTTATTTTTAAAACATGCCGGAATGATCAAACATTTTCTTTTCTTCTTAGGCTGAACAAAATATATTTTTCTAGATTCAGAGCCCTCCCCATGTCCCTCTGGCCAGCACCATGGTAGTCTACATGGGCCAGGAGAGAGGAGCCCCAAGAGTTACCCTGAACTGTTTATATTCATGAAAGTTCATGTTGTCAACTTGTGTTCCTACCATGTGCCCCACTGTCAGGTAGAAAAAGCATGTGCATCATATTTATCACATTTTTCTGAAAAATTAATTTCTGAACCAAAATTTCAGCAAATTACCTTACCTTCTTGAAAATTATATTGCTGTAACGTTTATTATCAATACCGTCTGAGCTTCCAGCATCATTTAAAATGGTTTCTGTTGTGCCTTCCTAATCTAATAAAAACAGTCATCTCCTTTTCAGTGGTCACCTCCTCCTCTCGGCTACTTACTCCAAACATCATGACAGAACATTTTGCTGTACTCACAAAAATCTAATACAAGATTTTACAATTTTTTTTATCATCGGAACACAGTACTTCAGAAAAATAATATTAAGTTAAAAATTTCTTCAAGGCAGCGGACTTGGTCCAGTGGTTAGGGCGTCTGTCTACCACATGGGAGGTCCGCGGTTCAAACACCGGGCCTCCTTGACCTGTGTGGAGCTGGCCCACTTGCAGTGCTGATGCACGCAAGGAGTGCCCTACCACGCAGGGGTGTCCTGCTTAGGGGAGCCCCACGCGCAAGGAGTACAACCCTTAAGGAGAGCCACCCAGCGTGAAAGAAAGTGCAGCCTGCCCAAGAATGGTGCTGCACACATGGAGAGCTGACACAGCAAAATGACACAACAAAAAGAAACACAGATTTCTGTGCAGCTGACAACAACAGAAGCAGACAAAGAAGACACAGCAAACAGACACAGAGAACAGACAACCGGGATGGGGGGGGAAGGGGAGAGAAATAAATAAATAAATCTTTAAAAAATATATATTTCTTTAAATTCTTCATAAGGAGGTACTTTTTACCACAATTTTAGGCAGAAGCAGCATTAAATGTATGAGTACATGTTTAAAACTACAAAATTTGAGAGTCTAATAAGAATTTCTAAAAAAGCAGGCTCTAAAAATGTATTAGGAAAAAAAAGTAATATTACATTACAAAATTCTATAAGCATCCAGCAAAAGAATACTAATGCTGTACTCAGATAGGCTTATGATAAAATGAGTTTTTCTGATGAGAATATCAGTGATGGTAGAATAAGACAAAAATTAATCATATCCTTGAGTGTGTTTGTTTCTAACAATTCATTGAAATAGTGAAATTAGCTCAAATAAACAGTAATACTCTGTTCATACTTAAGGACTTTTTGTTTCTCTGGCACCTGCCAAGGTAAAATTTGGTAAATATTGACAAATCAGGAGAGTTTCAGCATTATTGAACAATTATTTAAATTATGTTCACATATTTTCTGTAATCTCAAAAAAACTCTTCTGCAGTTTCATAATTTCCCAACTTTAGTACTAGTGTTTCTCTTTTGTTGATGGTATATCTCATACACTAATTAGAAAATTCAGAGAATTTAGTCATTTACATTTTCCCCTAAAATTACTCTGTTATTTTTCAGATAGCACTTAAAAGGGGTTGTTTGTTGTCTCACCTTATTCATTCTTCCCTTCTTTTCCTAGTAAGAGAACCCCCAAGTTTGAGCTAGGCACTCCTGTTCACCTTCCTGGTTATGTCTGCACAGATAATGGTTGTGTCAAACACTTCATTTTTTCCCTCCTGCATGGTGGAATGCAAATTAGGTGATGAAATATATTTGACCATATGGATGTGGGACACAACTAGGGGTGACAGACAGAATAGCCTTTGCCCATAACACTGTGAAAAAATTTACACTGGTCCTTGACCAACACCTCTAATAATGTGAAAGACTAAATTTCATCATCATCAAGCCATGATATGGGGGGTTTCTTATTACAGATTCCTTTCTGTTCTTCTTAAAAATGTTGGTAAAGAGATAAGCACCTATTTTCCAACTGAGAACCACTTGTATTAGAACACAGGTTCACAGTAGTTATGGGCTAAATAGATTTTTTTACTTCAGAATTGAAAAAAGGGAGAAAAAATGAGGTTACACGCATTCAAAATGCTTTCAAAAATTCATTTTATTAAACAAATAATTATTTGGTACCAAAAAAATGTACCTTGCTTTGAATTACAATATCAAGATTAACAAGTCATAGTTTCTTTCCTTAAGCATGTTATCCTGTAGTTAAGAAGATATACATATTGTCAAACATTCTTTCTTTCATTTGTTCACTTATGCAAATGCAAGTATGGGCACGCTATGTTATGGGAGTACTGAACAAAGATGGTTTAATTCTCTGTGGTAGGTGGAAAAGATCTTGTCTTAGGATATAGTGCCAGGAGTGAATTTTGGAATGTGAGAAAGAATTCGTCAGGAAGGAATCTTGGGGAGGCACAAGTAAAGGACATTTGCCAAAAGGAGAGGAATAATAGCCATTTGTATTCCTATAGGGAGTTTGCTCTAGTTGGTCTAAAGATTATGTCTAGAAGCTAAATAGTCAGAAAAGAAACTAGTGAACAGGAAAATTATGAATGTCTTAATATACTACATTACAAAATCTGACTTTTTATCAATTCAAGGTTTTTAATCCAGATGTTTATAGGTTCACACTTGAGGGTTCAAGTATGACAAGGATAGCAAATTCTCTATTACATTGAGAGAAGGATTAAGTAGAGTACATGGGGGTGGGGGTAGCAGGGGCAAGTAGGAGGGCACCACAAAACCAGATTGTACAGGTTGTTGGTTGATGAGGAGATAAGCACAAAAATGAAAAGAGGAATAGACTAACATTTCAGGAAGCTTGGTTGTAAAGGAAGGAGGAAGACTGCTTAAAGGGGGTAGTCATCTCAAGGTCTCAAATGTCTCTGTTAGGACAGCACAACCCACCTATGCCACTCCAAATCCTTCACTTCAGTAAGTCTGGTTGTCCTATCACAGGATAGATTCTGTAGATTTTGGGTCTGCTGTTATGAATATGTTTTGGACAGAACATCAAATCAAAATCAAATCACAGGTCACAAAGCTTTCTTCACAATTATGAAGTCCTTATGGTTAGCCTTGACAATACAAGGAATCCTCTCACGACTACCAGGCATGGCTTTAGAATGATGCTACCTGAAAATAGTAATAACCCAAGTTGCTATTTATATTAAAATGACCTGGCTCACCTTCCTTTAACAAGCCCCCTGAATTGCTGAGCTGTGTTAGTGCAATGTGAGCATAGCACATTAAAGAGATGCTTAAGAGGCAGCTAAATTTGAATGGCTACTTCTTCTCTGATTCCTTTTTCTTCTAAATCCCCACTCCCTACAAATGTCAGTAAACTTTGGCCCGCAAGCTAAATCTGACCTACAGCTTATTTTTGTATGGCTTTTCTCTAAGAACCATTTTTATATTTTTAGAGGGCTTTTAAAAAATTAAGAAAAAAATATGCCACAGATTTATGTCACCCAGAAAGCCTGAGATATTTACTACCTGTTTATTTACAGAAAATCTTTGTCAACCCCTGCCCTAGAAAATGGTGTAACATCATCCTACTACTTCTGCCTTCTGACTTTTCCTTTCAGGATCTCTGTCCTCTGCTTTTAAGAAGATCTATTGCTTAGCAGTCTCTAAGACCTGTCTCCATTTCTAATCCCCATCACTTTATTGACTCTACTGCCTGCTCCTCAGTTCTTCCCTTTCTTTCAGACATTGCTTCCCTTCCATCTTCTTTCACTATTGTAACTCCAGAAATGCTTGACTTCAATACTGCAGGGTTGGGAAGCGGACTTGGCCCAGTGGTTAGGGTATCCATCTACCACATGGGAGGTTCGCGGTTCAGACCTGGAGCCTCCTTGACCCGTGTGGAGCTGGCCCATGCGCAGTGCTGATGCACTCAAGGAGTGCCCTGCCGTGCAGGGGTGTCCCTGTGTGAGGGAGTCACATGCGCAAGGGGTGTGCCCCATAAGGAGAGCCGCCCAGCATGAAGGAAGTTTCAGCCTGCCCAGGAATGGTGCCACACATACAGAGAACTGACACAACAAGATGATGCAACAAAAAGAAACACAGATTCCCGTGCCGCTAACAACAGAAGAGGACAAAGAACACACAGCAAATAGACACAGAGAACAGACAACCGGTGTGGGGGGGTAAGGGGAGAGAAATAAATAAATAAATCTTAAAAAAAAAAATACTGAAGGGTTTGTCATTCACAGTTATAGAGAGCCAAAAATAATAATAAAGCATTCTTACTAGGTGTAATCTTCTATGTAATAATCAATTATTTATCTTAATTTTTGCCATTTCCCACAAACAATAAGAAGTTCAAAAAGAAAATTTTCCCTTTTTTCATTTCTCCTCTCCTTATCTAGCTTCCTACCCTCACACACTTTTCTTAATTTTACTTTTTCTCTTTGACTTCCTTGATCCCCGTCAGCTCCAGTCTACTTACTTAAGTTACTGATTATCTCACCTCCAAGTAATTGAATCAATTAATTTTCCCTTTGAGTTTTCTAGTTAGAAATGTCACAGGTAGTCATATATGACTCTCAGAGTTTTCTAAATCATGTTTCACTTTTTGAAGCTCCATTGTAACTACAGAAAAATGTACTAGACAATTCAGATAGTGGGCTTCATAACTGTCAATGTTCAACATTAAAAAGAACTACCACAATAGTTTCACACTTTTCAGCACATTATGTTCATTAACATGATGAAATGCAGTTAACCTTTTTCTCATTTTATAACAATATGCCCTTTACAATACAATATAATTTATAGGACTATGAAGAGCTAAGAAGCATATAAACAAAGTCTTCAATTCCTCTCCCAAATTATTGCCAAGTCATCTTCCCATTTAAAATATTTCCTTTTAAAATTTTCAATGGTATTCACTTAAAACTTTCTGAACTATTTATACGTGAAAGATGTTTGTTCTTTTCTCAGACTTTTCACTTATCACAGTCTTGAATAACTGACATGACAATGTGGCTCAGAAAGGGTCAAAATAATAAGCATTATGAGAAAACATTTGCTGTGCAATGCTCTAACATCCACAAAATCTATTAAGAAAAAGTTCACTTGTTATTGATGTAATATAAAATATAGTCTAAGTTACAGCATTTCTATGTAATGAATCTGTTTACAGACACCAAATTTAAATGTCTTAGGGTTTCACTGGTATGTTTTATACACTAAATCAAACCCTAAGGATATAATGAAATTTAAAGGATTAGTTCCCATTAATAAGCTAGCAGTAATATTTCATCAAAAGTTTGCTAAGTTTCTCTCTGCAAAACCAATAGATAAAAGCAGGCAGTGCTTAAAAGTGTCTGTCTACTGCATTAAAACATGCTGAAAATAATGTTTCTTAACATTGCCAAAGAATCATCTATTTCTGAAGATCATACCAGTTCACATTGCATAGGCCAGTAAGGGTCATTAAACACCAATGGGTCTCTGAGTCCTTCTTCAGAGTCAATGACATTGTAGACTTCACTCGGGATCTCATTTTCCTCCACACAAGGTCTGCAGGGCAAAGGAGGCAAATGAACTATGAAAAACATAATCACTGCTTTTACTGTTGCTTTTTTTGTCATAAAAATTCCATTTATTTAAATTCCATTAAAAGGCACATTTGGCTGCCGAAAGCATAAATACACACTTTTATTATACTTAGCATTTTTCATTTTCAAAAAAATTTTGACATTTGTTTACATAAAAATGTAAAAATATTTTCAAACTACCTGTTTCAGCTAAGCAATCTTGTATATGTTTGTTGCATACAATAAATGCTTCAAAAACAAGTGATTTGGAATGGAACACAGAAGATCCTGTATGTATTTTCCATTAGAAGTTATCAGCTTCCACTGATCATTATCCTCACTATGTCATGTGCCTGCCACTTATGACTTTTCCCAACATACATCTCTTAGAAAAGTGATTTAAATTACTTGAGCTGCAGTGGAAAACATTTTTTAAAGATCTCATTTTTCTAATTGCTCTGATGTATTTAATAAATCATTAACTGAGCAAGTGACAGTGCTAGAGATTCAGAGAGGCTTTTAACAGAATTTTCTGCTGGAGACAAAACTGTAACTCAGTCATTCACTTCTGCTGATGCCCCTTGGCAGCTTACCAAAACCAAATACTGGGGAAAATAATCAAAACACTGGAAAAAATTCTGTCTTGGAAATAAAATTTAAATTCAGTAAACTTATAGGTGAAATAAATACTACGATATTTTAGAATGTTTCTGCCTGTAATTATTTATAAGATTAAACTAAAATTATAAATTTCGTAAGAATACAATTACATCTAATTATAATATAATCCCAGGTCCTGTGCACACAATGTATTTGGGGATTTTTTGATCAATTCCTCAGAGGATCTAAATGGAATAGCTGAGCTTTCATACCTGTTAAAGAAGACATGCCCAGGGACATTCTTTAAAGCAGGGGTTCTTAACCTATTTTGTTCCATGGACTTCTTTGCCAGTCAGGTGAAAACCATGGACTCCTTACTAAGTCCACACTACACTGTGTATTATTTAATAAATATATCACACCGCACCAACACATACCCACAGAGTAATGATTTTTTATTTTAAATTCAAGCTCATGGACCCCTTGTTAAGAGCCCCTGCTCTACAGTATCATTTGCAGATGTGAAAACTAGAAACAACTTAAATGTTCATCAACAATCATATTATATTCACACAATGGAGTACTATTTAGCAGTGAAAACAAGCAGGCTTGATCTACAAGTGTCTATTGTGTCCATTGGGATCAATTTCAAAAAATTTTAAGCAGAGGGCAGAAAAATATGTACAGTATGGGATCATTATTATAGTTTTAAATCACAAAACAATATTAAAATTGTTTGTAAATGATATATATATAGTTGAATTAGTCAGCCAAAGGGGTGCTGATGCAAAGTACCAGAAATTGGTTGGTTTTTATAAAGGGTATTTATTTGGGGTAGGAGCTTACAGATACCAGGTCATAAAGTATAAGTTAATTCTCTCACCAAAGTCTATTTGGAGCAAGATGGCTGCTGACATCTGTGAGGGTTCAGGCTTCCTGGGTTCCTACGTTCCTGGGACTTGCTTTCCTCTGGGTTCAAGGTTCGTTTGTTCCTTCCTGGGGCTGGCTTCTCTTTCCTCTGTGAGCTTACTTCCCGGATCTTCAGCATCAAACTCCAACATCAGAAACCCTCAACTCTGTTCTTTGCCATGCCTTTTATCTGTGAATCCCCACCTATCAAGGGGTGGGGCCTCAATGCCCTAATCATAATTTAATAATGGCCAGGTACAGATCAGATTACAAATATAATCCAGTATCTATTTTCAGAATTCATAACCATATCAAACTGTTACAGTCATATATGAAATTAAACATACATGGGAGACCCCTGTGAATGAATCATGGAAGGGAAACATTTTAGGGAGGCCTACAAGAGGAATTTGTCTCTAATGAGTTGTTCCTTTTAGAAATCTCATGCAATTATGACAAAACGATAAAGTTAACAAATCTAGATGGTGTGTATATGTTGTGCATTATAATGGTGCCTATATTTTACGTATATTTGGAATATGTTATAAAACACAAATGCATGCACATACACACCCAACTAGTATGGTCCAGTAAATAGAACTGGAAAGAATATCAGAATAGAGGTCATGAGATCTGAATTTTAGACTACTCTCTCCTTCGGCTCTGTAAGTGGTCAGAAAAGAGCAAATGTTGTTAATCTAGTTGCATATTTCTAAGCTTTTGTCAAGAAGAAGCTCATTATTTCTTCAGGAATGGTTAATATTGTGACTTTTCAGAAAAATACCAGAATAAAAGTTGGGGATAGCCATGCAAAGGGATGAATGAAGAACAAAGAGTGAAGAGTGAAGAATAAAGCTTGGTGCTCACAAAGGAGGCTAGAGACGCTTCCAGCCTGCCCTGTCTGCAGTGTGAAGCCCACCCCACTCTGTCAATGCAGAACCACAGTTTATGTCAGGCATCAAAGGCACAGACTTTGAAATTTATGTAATAAAAATTTTAAATAAGAAAGGACAAGAGGAAGTTTTACTGAAGGTAAGAGCTGAATTTAAAATTTCTAAGGCAATGAAAATGAAAATGGAATGAAAGTAAGCATTTTATAACAATAAAGTAATAAAAATTAATAAAATAGAAGTCATTAATTGTGAAAATAATGAATAAAAAATACGCAGAGAAAACTATTTTTATTATTATCCCTTATCAAACTCACTCAAATTCATATAAATATCAACGTATTTGGGAAACAACTTAAGAAAATGTGGATAAAGCACAAGGATCAAGAAAATTTCTTTATGAACTTCTGTATTATTTGATTTTTTTAAATAAGACTACGTACAGTTCTATATTTTAAAAATGTAAAGACAGAACAAATAGCAAAATTCCTCAATGTTTCAATGAGAATCGGGATTTTTTAAGTAAGATTCCAATTATTTAAAAAACCATTTGTATCCAAAAGAATATCAGCAGGCCACATTTGGCCCAATGTCTCAAATTTTGACCTCTGTTCCAGATCCTCAAAATCCTACTTCATATCATGAATTCTAGAACTTGAGACCATACATAATAAGAATAAAATAGGTGACTTTCTACCAACCTTTTTTTAAAGTGTATTTTTATTTATTTTTAAAAGATAGTTAGATTATATAAATGTTACATAAAAAATATAAGGGATTCCCATAAGTCCCACTCCCCACACACTTACCACTTTTCCCACATTAACAACTTCTCTCATTAGTGTAGTCCATTCATTGGAATTGATGAACACATTTTGGAGCATTGCCACTAAGCCTGGATTTTAGTTTACATTGTAGTTTACACTCTTTCCCACTCAACTCTGTAGATTATGACAGGATATATAATGGCCTCTATCTGACATTACAATGTCATTCAGGACAATTCCAAGTCCTAAAAATGCCCTCATATTATACCTCTTTTTCCCTCTTCCTGACTTCACCTCCAGTGGCCACTATCTCCACATCAATGATATAATTTCTTCCATTGGTACAATAAGTCTATAGTAGAATACCAGTAAATCCAATCTAGTCCGTATTTTATTCACCAATTCTGAGGATTCTGGGATCCTACTAACATTTGACATAAGTTAATATTACACATAATTGAATCTGAAAATCCCCTTGTATTGTTTACTACAAAATGTTCAAAAGAAAATTAGGACTTCTTTCAGACAATTAGATTTTAATGTAAATACCCATGTTTTTATTTTTATATCCCATTCAATTATTTTCTCAGGACTAACACTGAGACTAAAATTTTTGTGAATATAAACTAAGTCTTTCAAAAAATGTTCCCTCTAGTTATGTTTTAGCTCTTTGCTAATTTGCAATATTTACATATCTCTCTCCATAACTGATTCCTAAACACAGTGACCCAGTGACCTGCGCTAAGTCCATGTGGATGGTGCTGAGATATAATGCACAACAGGTAACTTCCCCAACTTCCCTGTCCCTGAAGTGCACCTGCTGCCTTAGAAATTAGCTAAGTGACCCGGGCTTAGATCACCCCATTACAAAGCTTATGGTTCTTAACACTGAAGAAATTGTCTGAAAACTGCATCTTCTCCACTGGATTCAAATCTACAGAACTGCAGAGCTAAGATTTAGAGCACTAAATAGGACAGCTTATAGGAAAATTTCATACTGGTCCCAAATGATAATTCCTTTTTGATTCTTGAAAATCGTAATGTTAACCAATGCAGTGTTACCTATTATCCTAATTCTAGGTATTTTATAAGCTGCTTTTTAGTGAATAGTTCATTATGTCATGACCCACAAGCTTTCGTTAATTGTGCATGCACACACATGCGTGCGCATACACATATATACAAAGCTATGTCACAACTAAACAAAGATAGCAATAAATAAGTAAATAAACATAGCACATATACCCTTTTTTATTGCCTAGCATGTTTCTTTCATTGTTTTTTTTGTTTTTTTTTTACTTCTTAAGGAATGTAAATGTGACAGATTAAAAAGTAAGAAGAAGAAACTTGTCCAGGACTATCCATGAGGAAGCTATGGGGAATAATAGGCTATAGAGAATGAAGCCCCAGCCATGATATGGTCATTAGAAGTTTGGGAGTCTCGCCAAAAACAAGCTGGTAAGGGCTTGCAAGCTAACCTCAATTCATGCAATTTTCAGGCATATAATAGCTGCATGGATAGAATTCACTTCATTGACTCACCTGGACCATATTATCAGTTTCCCTTGCATGCCAATCTCACAGTGTGCTTTAGAAAGTATTTTATCTTTGAAGAGACATAAACTTGCTAACTATGTACTTAACAGTGCACATAGGTTTGCATTTGAGCACTAGCTCCAACTACAGGAAATTGTTAAGGCTTCTTAAAAATTTGAAGCAATGACACAAATAGTCTTTGCTTTGAAGGAAAAGGGAAATTATCTGAAATAATACATCCATTTCTTCTTTCTCGCTATAGCATGAGAAAATTGCGTTCTTTACAAATTTGTAAACCCATGTGCTAGTTCAGTAGTCAACAAACTTCTTTTCTGTTAAGGACCAGATAGTAAATATTATAGACTTTATGAGGCATACTATTTCTGTTGCAGGTAGACAATATGTAAACAAATGGGTTATATTCCAATAAAATGTTATTTTAAAAACAGGTGCAAGGAGGATTTGGCCTTTAGGCCACAGTTTAATGACCCTGATGTTGGTCTATAGATGCTTTTACCAATGAAAGTTTTTAACTACTAAAATGAAAGTCTAAAAATAAGTATAAAGGGAAAATTATTCATTTCAAAAGTCTTTCTGATGAACAAAATTGACAGAGCATCAGTCATATTGTACACATACTGTGTCCTCCAAGGTATGCATACAATTCACTCTTACACTGGGGCATAAAATTCCAGAAGAAAATTGAAAAATGGCAAGAATTCAATAAATACACTTTTTTCTAGTATTTCTGTTTTAAGTCTTTCCACGTACTTTTCAAAGCTGTCTGTTGAGTGTTTTAAAAATAGTAACTGATCATACAACTTGAGAGAGGGAAAACCAACTTTCCAAAGGACAATACTGCTGACAGTTAAGTTCTCTGTTAGGCGAACTGGGCATGGACTTATGACAAGAAAAGAGAAGTGGATGTGTCCAGTGAATGAATTAAAAGATGTGTTCTTCAATGATTAGTCAATAAATGCAAAATGTATTTCTTCCAAAACTTAAGGTCCAAAGTAAAAGCTTACTAGAAGAGATTTCTAGAACACATATGATATTGGCTTAGCTCCACAAAATCTGTTTTTATTTAATTACCATCCCACAAAGCATTCTGACAGTCCCAAAGTAGTGCTTAGTAAGCTTTTTACCCCAGTTAGAATATGTATAGGAGCACTAAAATTACAATACACGCCAGGGCTTGTTCTGTCATCCAGCTTTGGGAATGGAGCATACCTGTCTCTATAATGAGCTGTCTGATGTTCCATCCATTTCATCTGTGGCAAACAGGAGAAAGCGTAAGTAACCAAACGCTGGCATATTAGTGAGATGCAAACAAAAATATTCTTTTTTTGAAAGAGGCTGCAAGCATTGATAAGGCACAATACATAATTTACTCACACTTGTACTTTGATGCAAAATAGCACACATCTTAATATCATCAGCATAAATTAAAATTTACTTCAGGGCAACATTTGCTCAAAATTTTCTCACAATCTAGAGATCTGACTGATGTACTGATTAAAATCTATAGCAATAATATGCATCATCATTTATCCATTATAGGCACACAAAGTAGTTTAGTCCCTTGAACTTTGTTCCAGGACACACGTCTGTCACTAACTCAGCTTAGTTCATAGGACATTAAGGTATTAAGTTGTTATGGTTGAAAAGCTAGAAGTATATATAAAGTTTTTTTTTTAAAGTTCAACTGTGTTTACTATTTTTTACTAAGAAAGTTTAAATATTTGTAAGATATTGTGAGATATTGCTTATATTTATTTACATAGATGGAAACAATATTGAAGTAAGATCACATTTAAACCTTTGGTTTTGTTAAAATCTACAGAAAACCTTTGTACTAATGATTTTATTATATATTTTTTAAATGATTTTCACTTCTAAAAAGTTAAGCCAATCTTAAACAGTTGGTAAGAGTTTCTTTTGGTAGCCATAGTTCTACTAGCATAAGTACTTGTCATATAAATTTTTTTTCTATGAAAAAAAGCGAAAGGTAATAGAAACCTATTTTGAAATGAAATAACTTCTTTTTAAATGTTTTTAATTATCAATGAGAAGCACTTCTTTTTTACCATTAACCTTTAGCGAAGACAGATTGTATAATGTCTTTAAAAGGACTTTCACCTGAAGAAAAAAATGACTAAACTGACTTCTAGGTCTTATAATAGGCTGCCATAAAGACCTATTAAAAAGCTATGGCTACAGAACATGTCATTTAGGATGAACTCTAGATAGAAGCCTAGCAATAGTATATCACAGGCTGAATTTCTGGGACTTGTACATATCTATGGTAATATCAGATTCTACCAATCTTTAGAATGCTCAAACAACTTATCTACTTGAAAATATGGCACACCTAGGAAAGCAGGAAGTTTATTTAGGCTTTTAGAACATAAACAGAATCTCTTTATATAACCCAAAGAATGTCCTTCCAGATATATATATATGTATGTGTGTGTGTGTATATGTTTATATGGATTATATGTTTGTATTAATATACATATACACATAGTTTAAATTTAAGTTTCTTATTTTCATACCTGGTTCATAATTTCTTCATTGATACTCCATGTATTTTTTTTTTGTGGCATTTCTTCAGAGATACATAGCGTGTCAGATATCTTTTCTAATGCCCTTAACACATGGTAGCAGGCAGTGCGATGGGGGAGCTCTATGCAGTTCTCCATAAAACTCAGTCACATATAAACATGAGAATCTTCTGTCATGATACTACACTAATCAATTAACAGCCGGGAGGCAGAGCCTCATTGCGGCAAAGATTCATGCACACAGCCTATGTATCGAAGTTCTGCTGCTGGACAGGCGGCCCCTCTTCTCTCAGAATATGCATTTGCTTGTATTTTCCTCAGAATAATAACATCAATAACATTCTATTTTTCAGTTTTGCACATATCCTGACCTAATTACTTCTCCCCATGCATGACTCATAGCAAACAGCCTTAAGACTGGAATGAAGCTGGTGAGGACAAACTAGATAGCAGAAAGTCTTTAGAACATTAAATGCACACACATACTCACACACACACACACACACAATAGTGTTTTAGAATAGCAGAGGGGTTGGTAAACCAGTGATTATAAGATTCCCCAAATACTTTTAGGCTTAATCAGTTATTTTTTCAGGTACTTTTTAAGATAGTCAGAATAATCAGATGTTTGCTCATTTATCTCAATGCAGAAGTTAATGTGGATTTGTGCAGATTGAGAGCTGAAACTAAGCTTAGTGGTGCTTTAGTCCAACCTCTTTATTTTGAGGATGAACAAACCAAGGTCTAGACAAGGGAAGGTACTATTTTAACCCAAAACCCACAGCAGGTCCATAGTAGGTCCTAGGCAGAAGGTCTCAGTGAGGCTCTGGTTTCAATGCATTCTCTACACAGCACTGACTGGTGGAAGAATCATCAGAGAAACTCTTGATAAGAAAAGTGCTTCATACTGTCAGGTGCTGTAGGTTTTTGTGGTCAATACTGGCTTGCTAAACTGTAACTCTGAACAAGTCAGACCTCTCCTTAAAAATATCCAGTGGATCCACATTGTCTATATAAAATCTTGATGACATATTCAAATCTCATGAAAATCTGTCCCAGTATAACTCTGTAGTCCCAATCAAATACTCTTTCATACATATCTGAGGTAATTTGAACTATTTCAGTTATCAAACTTATCTAGTTCTCTTGCTTATTCTTTTCCAAATAGTCACATATCTATTGAAGTACTTCCTATCCTTCAAGATTTCTTTCAACTTCCCTTTTAAGCACTTCTTGATTTTTAACCAGAAGATTCATTTTTGTATATCCATCCTAGGTTATCTGAATTTATTCTTCAGCACTTAAAACATTCACTTTGAATTACACTTTTGCATTAAATCTATTTCACTCAAGATTAAAACAGCTCTGAGGAAAAGTGAGATTTCCTCTTGTTCACTAAGTAACAGACAACCCAACATCATTATACTTCCCTTCATGTTTATCAAATCAATCAAACTTTGGTCTCCTAGAAGATTTTTGTGAAAGAAAATAGTAATAAGTTATTTCAATGAGTATGTTTTTCCAATTTGCCTTTTTTTCTAAAAATTATATCTACCCTATATCTACCAGGAACATATAAATGAATTATCCTGAACTAAAGTCCAGAGTTCAGAGGGAGTAATTCATAAATAGTTAAGCTGTTCTTCCAAAGCACTGCCTAAATGATATCATATCTCCAATTTCACACCACTCCAAACCAACACAACGCTTGCTATCTGGTTGATTTTTCAAAATTGCAGACCTGTTATTCACAGGGTTTCAATAGTCCAATGGTTTGTACCTTGAATACAAAATTTTAACTCCAAAGCTTTCCATACAGGACATGCCAAGTTGGACAGTCCCACCTCCCTACCATTCTTTCATATGTGTATTTCTGTGAACACCCGAGTGCCTCGTGCCATTGCACATGTGCTTCCTCTGTCCAGAAGAGCTCTGCCCAATTCTTCTTCCTGTCAAATGCCAGACTTAGGTCTTCTAAAAAACCGTCCTTGACTCCTCTAGGAAAACCACATGTGCCTCTTCCCTTCCCCACAGCATCCTCCATGTGTTTATTGTTTTGTAACTCCTTATATGACTGTCTCCCCCAGAAGATTGTAAGGTATTTAATGGCAAAGATTTAATCTCATTTTATTGTATACATAGCACAGTGTCTGGTACTTGAATATTTTTGAGTTGATAAATATAAGAATGAAAACGGATTAAGCTGGATAATTAAGGGGAATACAAGAAAGTATATTCCTAGGCATTCCTAGGGAGGCATTCCTAGGCTGGCATTCCTAGGGAGGAGTACAGTAATCCAAATGCTTTCCTTATTAAGAGTTATATAACTTGAATTCACCCTCCCTGGCATCAGTAGCTTACCCCGCTAACCTTAACCTGATGATGACTTTATTCAAGAAAAACCTGGAATATATGGGAACATTCCAGAGCCCACAGCTCACCCATCTTACTGACACTAAATATCACACTTAACAAGTAAAGTAATATGGTTCCAAGAACCAGATTTGTTTAATCTCTGCTGCTATAATCACCAAAAATATTTCTTCCCTCAATTTTTTTTCCACTATTTTCAATGATCCTAAATACAAAATATACTTAATGGAATTTGGAATTTTTCACATAACAAATCAAAGATATTTACACAAGTCAAAAATTGAAAACCAGTATTTTTCATGGAAATTTGATATTATCATGAAAAGCACCTACAAACTGTGTATCATTGTGTTTCCATGCAAAGAGAAAATAACATGATTAAACAAAGTCTCTACATGTATGATCTTGCAAAATGCAGTGAAGATCAGAGGCAAACTTTTATATAATTTATTTACAAAGTTTCCTTTTCCCTTTCCAGTCTTTCAGTTGTGTATCACACCTATCCTAGTTTTGTTCCCAGCATTCTCTATTTAATAGAGAATGAAAGAGAGACAGGCACTCTGGCCCCTCCTTTACCTTTCAGTAGTTTCAAGTTCTGTTATGAGTGACCAGTGTGCTTGTAATTCTAATATTTAGAAATGTCTCTGCAAAGTTTAGATGTTTAAACTTTCCATGAAGTCTAATAAAATAGACCGCCCTTATTTGCTAAGAGGATATAAAAGAAAGGTTCAACAAGTACCACTGCCACTTTTCAGATCGTCAGACTATTTTGGAAAAAAATGTTTGGGGGAGGGGAGAAAAACGGTACTGCGAGTTAGAAGGCATTGTTTTCTTCACAATTAGTTGAAAACAATATCCTTTTCTCTCACTCTCTAAAAACTAATAAAAAGTACAATGTTGACAAAAACAAAACTCTTGGACAAAGCAAAAATTGTAGGCTATCTCCAGAGCTTACTCTAAACAATGCAAAAAGTATCCACAATCTCCCGATGCTTTTTTGAAAAACATGTTTTCCTTTCATATAAAGATAAAAAGAAAAGCTTTTAGGTCATGGGCTATAGGGGGGAAGAGATAATATCTCCTGTGCTTTGATGTTACAAGTAGCTCTTCGTTACAGAATACTTTTCATTTATAACAAAGGTTCTGATAAACTACGCATGAATATTTAATAATCAGATTCCACATAGAAGCTTCATGACTTTTCCAGTTCTTGGCACAGCAGAGCAAGCATGTTTGCATTATGAACAAAAAAACAAGCCTTTATTATTCTGTTATAGAGACTTCATATAGTAGTATTTAAAGATATGACATAGCTAAGAGGAAACCCATGATTTTTACAACCCTAGGAAGTTTTGTGTATAGGAATGTTTCTAAAACACCAATTGACAAAAAATTAAGATGAAATGTTCCTTCTGTAATTAAATGCAACACATAAAATTGATGTCAAACTTTTGTGCAATGTCTGTGCAAATAGAAAATATAGTTTATTGAATGATATTCAAAATATTGATGTATTGCCCCATGTTAGTTTTGAAGGTAAAAGTAAATCTACACAGATTGAAATAATATGCTAATTGCCTGTTAACAACTTGCCTGGATTTTAAACTTTGGAATTTCAGGCATAATAATTATATAAGATTAAAAACTGTCAATGCTTTTATAAGAAAATAAAACTTTTGATGAAATTATATATGAATGTATGGAAAATCTAAACAACCCAAAAAGTATAAGTGAGTGATTATAAAATTCCTTCATGCCCACCCATAGATCATCACTATTTGGCAAACTCCTTTCCAGATCTCTCTGTGTGTATAGATATGTGCTTGTATAGATCTGGCATATATAAATATGGGCATATACACATTGGGCATATATAGATATGGGCATGTACAGATCAACATCAACAATTCTGCATTAACATCATCTCAGTATGCACACCACTATGTAATCTGTTCTTTTTTCATTCAGTAAAATGTCATGAACATCTTTCCAAGTCAATCAAAACAGATTTCTATCTGTTTGTAACCAAGTCGTACTTGTCCAGTCTCTTAATGACAGACATTTACTTAGAGTAATTCTTTTGCAGCATAATAATAAAATACTCTTATATATTGGTTGATTTATAATTCTTCTCTTTCCAAAAAGGTCACATGGTAGCTTATGATAAATTATAAGTAAAGAAGAAAAAGAAAGGAAATATAGAGATATAATACTAAAAATTTAAATAAGACATCAACAAAGACAGGAAAAAATATAAAACTCTTATGGCAAGTGAAATTTTGAATAAAAGTCCCTACTTCAGCATCTCAAAATCTGTCACTAAATTATCTATGAAGAAGCATAATGGAAGTAGATGTGACTCAACTAATAGAGCATCTGCCTAACATATAGGAGGTCCAGGGTTTGGTACCCAGGGCCTCCTGACCCTTTTGGTGAGCTGGCCCATGCACAACGTTGCCACATGCAAGGAATGCCCTGCCACACAGGGGTGTCCCCTGCATAGGAGTGCCCCACACATAAGGAGTGCGCCCTGCAAGGAGAGCCATCCTGTGTGAAAAAAGCACAGCCCACCCAAGAGTGGTGCCATGCACACAGAGAGCTGACACAGAAAGATCACACACACACACACACAAAAAGTGACACAGTTTCCCAGCATCACATGACAAGAATGCAAGCGGACACAGAAGACCGTACAGCGAATGGACACAGAGAGCAGACAATGGGAGGGAAGTGGAGAGAAATAAATAAAATAAATCTTAAAGAAAAAGAAATAAAACTTAAAAAAACATAAACATATAAAATGCAAATAAATATTTAAAATACCAATCAACAGCCCATTGTCAGAATCTAGGAACACTTTTCATCAAATTCAAGACTAACTGAATTATATTTAGAAAAATAAGTGGCCCACAAATTTGGCTACATGACACAGCCACAAGACACAAAACAGAAACTATGATCACAATGAAGAAGAAATAACATACTAGTTTTTGCAATGGAGTAACTGTAAAGAAAGTCATGTCTGGTAACTGATTGCCTCTAGTTAAGGTGAGTGGAGAATTCTGGGAACAGGAGATTTCAGTATATATCTTTTTATAACCTTTGTATTTCTACTATGAAACATATTCCTTCATCAAGAAATTAATTATAATGTCTAGACATATTTAAGCCTAACACAGAAAAAGCAAGTCACAAAGCTACAAAACAATAAATAAAGTATTATCCCAATTTTAAGAAAAAAAGACATGCATATATATGTGTATATAATTATATATACACATACTTATGAATGATTGGGTGATGGGCAGGCTTATTAGTGACATGTTCTCCTTCCCAGCTTTTATTTCATTTTTTCTATCATAAATATGCTGTTTTAAAAGCAGAAAATACAAAGATAACTACAGCTAAAACTAATTTTCTAAAGCCAGAAACAAGAACACTAAATCTAAAAATTTTGTGTTTAAATAAGAAATCTATCAAAAATCCCATAAACTTTATTCATCATTCCATTCTTAAGATAGAAAGGACTTGGAAGCGGACTTGGCCCAGTGGTTAGGGTGCCTGTCTACCACATGGGAGTCCGCGATTCAAACCTGGGCCTCCTTGACCCATGTGGAGCTGGCCCATGCTGATGTGCGCAAGGAGTGCTGTGCCACACAGGGTTGTCTCCCATGTTAGGGGAGCCCCATCTGCAAGGAGTGTGCCCCGTAAGGAGAGTCGCCCAGCATGAAAGAAAGTTCAGCCTGCCCAGGAATGGCGCCACACACATGGAGAGCTGACACAACAAGATGACACAACAAAAAGAAACACAGATTCCTGTGCCACTGACAACAACAGAAGCGGACAAAGAACACGCAGCAAATAGACACAGAGAACAGACAACTGGGGGAGGGGGGAGGAAGGGGAGAGAAATAAAATAAATAAATCTTTAAAAACAAAAAAAAAAAGAGTCTTCTGCAGGGAATCGGCTGGGCGGCGTTGGAGACTCTTTGGGACCGGATTGTTTCGGGATTTTTGCTGGTCCGGAGGTATCTGGACATCGATTTGGAGGGAAGGTAATAGAGAGGATTCGTCTGTGAAATATACACGGAGATCCCAGCTACCTGTAGAGGATTCCCTTCTTGGGTAGGCGGAGACGAGGCATCTAGCCCCGCTCGGTGGGGCTGAGCCAGGCCGGGCCGCAGCGGCGGACGCCGGCGCGCTGCGCCGGCGGTGAGCGGGCCGGGCGGGGCCGAGCCAGGCCGAGCCGGGCCGCGGTAGCGCTTGGAGCCGGGCGGGGCCGGTGCAGGCCCCGGCTGCGGGCCGCTGTAGCGCTTGGAGCCGGGCGGGGCCGGTGCAGGCCCCGGCTGCGGGCCGCGGTAGCGCTTGGAGCCGGGCGGGGCCGGTGCAGGCCCCGGCTGCGGGCCGCGGTAGCGCTTGGAGCCGGGCGGGGCCGGTGCAGGCCCCGGCTGCGGGCCGCGGTAGCGTTTGGAGCCGGGCGGGCCCAGGTCAGGCCGCGGCGGGTACGGAGCCGGGCAGGGCCGGTCCAGGCCGCGGTGGCGGGAGGTGGACGCCGGAGCCGGCTGGGCCGCTGTAGCGAGCGGAGCTGGGCGGAGCCAGGCCAGGCCAAGGCGGCGTGAGGAGCCGGGCAGAGCCGGTCCAAGCCTCCGCGGCGGGCGGAGCCGGGCCTGCGGAGGGGTTTCTGTTTTTTTTTGTTTGTTTGTTTGTTTGTTTGTTTGTTTTTTAATTTTACTTAATTTTTTTTTTTTTTTTTTTTTTTTGAGCATCTGCAGTACTGGGGAGTTCGTGGGCCCTGGGCGGCCTATTGGGGGTTTGTGGGAAGGGAGGTGCTTGCAGACCCATTTGGGCAGACAGACGGGGGGGTTTTAGGGCAAAGCGGGGGGAAGTTGTTGTTTTAGATAGTGTTGCAATTGTGACACGTGTGTACCTGTATCTCTCTTCTCCCTATCCGTTCCCCACCATTTGCCCATCCTCTTTTTCTTTCTTCCTTTCTTCTTGCCTTTCTTTTTTCTTTATTATAGTTAGTTTGTTTTTTTTTTTTCTTTCTTTTTTTTTTTTTTTTTTTTTTTTCGGTTTTCTCTTTCCCTCTTATCCCTCATCTTCCACTTATTTTTACTTTAATTCAAGTATACAATAGGTGCTACAGGGAACACCTCACATTTGCTGGGTTTTCCCATCCTCCACTGCCTCATTTCTGTGTGAACTGTTTTAGGCTACCTACACTATCCCCCTTCCCCTGCATCTTGATATCCACTATCATCTACTGTCTCTCCTATATTCCACCCCCCACCTCCCGTTCTTTGATCCACAAAGTGTCTAACTCTTAATTTCTAATACCTTTGTTCTGTTTTCTGTCTATTATCCACTCTTGAAACTATTACCTTTCTTTTCTTTTTCCCTCTCTCATGAAAACAATAGCTGTGTAGTTCATACCATATTCCTCCCAAATTCAGTCATCAACTTCATAAAAGGTACTCTACCTACAGCTATAACTCTATACAATCTACATGAATCTAACCTCCATCCTTCCAGATCTCATATTCCTGCTTTATTAACATACATCACCAATACAACTTTACACTTTTCCCTTGCTTACACAATTGCCTTTCCCCAACACTAATACTTTCCTCTAAAGTGAACTTAACCAACAACAAGTAACTAGAATAAGAAGAAAAAAGTGACAAAGAGAAGATATAACACCTGTGCAAAAATAACAACTAATTAACCTCCAAGAGCAGACAAAGAAGCTAAGGAACTGATTAAATTCGTCAAAATAAAGAGATGACCAGAAAGCAACAAAAATCTACGAACCAAACCAATAATCAGGAAAACATGGCTGAATCCAATCAACAAACCAATAATCACGAAGGGGAGCAAAACTTGGCACAAGCAATGAAAGATCTCAGAACATTTATCACCGACAAATTTGATGCAGTAATGAAAGAGGTTAACAACATGAAGACATCACTTGGAGGGGAAATTGCAGACATACGCAAAAACATAACAAATATGATGGGAATGAACACCACAGTTCAAGAAATCAAAAATACACTTGCAGCAAATATCAGCAGACTAGAAGAGACAGAGCAGAGAATTAGTGATGTGGAAGACAGTACATCAGAAATCAAACAGATAGTAGAAGGGGTCAATAAGAAGATAGAAAAAATCCAATTAGGATTTAGGGACCTGAATGACAATGCAAAACGCTCAAACATACGTATTATAGGCATTCCAGAAGGTGAAGAGAAGGGAAAGGGGTCAGAAAGAGTGTTGCAGGAAATAATGGCTGAAAACTTCCCAAATCTACTGAAAGAGACAGATGTACATATCCAAGAAGCACAGCGCACTCCACAAGTCATAAACCCCAACAGGCCCACCCCAAGACATATACTTGTCAAATTATCCAATGCTCAAGACAAAGAGAAAATCCTAAAAGCAGCAAGAGAAAAGAAAACTATCACATACAAGGGAAGCTCAATTAGATTAAGTGCTGATTTCTCTTCTGAAACCATGGAGGCAAGAAGACAGTGGTATGATATAGTCAAGGTACTAAAGGAAAAAAATTTCCAACCAAGAATACTCTATCCAGCTAAACTAGCATTCAAACATGATGGAGAGTTCAAAATATTCGCAGACAAACAGAAACTGAAAGAGTATACCAACAAGAAACCTCCCCTTCAAGAAATTCTAAAGGGAGTTCTGCAGGAAGAAAGGAAAAAACAGGAAAGGCAAAGTTGGAGGAGAGTATAAGACCAACAACAACAACAAAAAAGACAAAAATAAATATACAAACAAAATATGACAAACACAAATCCAATCAAAATATGGCTAACACAAATAATTCCTTGATAGTAATAACACTGAATGTCAATGGATTAAACTCACCTATCAAAAGATTCAGACTGGGACACTGGATAAGGAAATATGACCCATCCATATGCTGTCTACAAGAGACACATCTTAGACCCAGAGACGCATGGAGATTGAAAGTGAAAGGCTGGAAAACAATCATACAAGCTAACAATAACCAAAAAAAGGCAGGAGTAGCTATATTAATATCAGACAAAATAGACTTTAAATGTGAAACAATTGTGAGAGACAAAGAAGGATACTACATTTTAGTCAAAGGGAAAATCTGTCAAGAAGATCGAACAATCATAAATATCTATGCCCCTAACAAGGGTGCCTCTAAATACGTCAGGCAAACGCTGGAAAAACTAAGTGAAAGAATAGATACATCTACAATTATAGTGGGGGATTTTAATACACCACTATCAACTCTGGACAGAACATCTCAAAAGAGAATCACCAAAGAAACAAAACATCTGAATAGTATATTAGAGGAGCTCGATCTAATAGACATATATAGATCGCTACACCCAAACACAGCAGGATATACATTTTTCTCAAGCGCACATGGATCATTCTCCAAGATAGATCATATGCTAGGCCACAAAGAAAGGCTGAACGAATTCAGAAAGATTGAAATCATACAAAACATTATCTCTGACCACAGTGGAGTCAAGCTGGAGATTTGCAAGGGAAAGAAGCCCAGATTTCACACCATGATTTGGAAATTAAACAACACACTCTTAGAAAAACAGTGGGTCAAAGAGGAAATCTCAAAAGAAATCAATGACTACCTTGAAACAAATGATAATGATAACACAACATACCAAAATTTATGGGATGCAGCAAAAGCAGTACTGAGAGGGAAGTTTATAGCCATAAATTCATATATCAAAAAAGAAGAAAGAGCAAAAATTGAAGAACTGCACATTTGAAGGAATTAGAAAAACAACAACAAAGTAACCCAACAGGAAGAAGAAGGAAGGAAATAACAAAGATAAGAGCAGAACTAAATGAAATAGAAAATAAGAAAGCACTTGAACAGATAAACAAGACCAAGAGCTGGTTTTTTGAGAAGATTAACAAAATTGACAAACCTTTAGCAACACTAACAAAGAAAAAAAGAGAGAAGATGCAAATACACAAAATAAGAAATGAGAAAGGCGATATCACCACTGACCCCACAGAAATAAAGACTATCATAAGAGGATATTTTGAAAAACTATATTCCAACAAAAATGACAATCTAGAGGAAATGGACAAATTCCTAGAAACACATAAACAGCCCATATTGACAAAAGAAGAAATTGATGATCTTAACAAACCAATCACAAGCAGAGAGATAGAATCAGTTATTAAAAATCTCCCAACTAAGAAGAGCCCAGGGCCAGATGGCTTCACAGGTGAATTCTATAAAACATTCCGGAAAGAACTGACACCAATCCTGCTGAAACTATTCCAAACCATCGAAACAGAAAGAACATTACCCAACTCCTTCTATGATGCCAACATTACCCTAGTACCAAAGCCAAACAAAGACATCACAAGAAAGGAAAATTACAGACCAATTTCTCTAATGAACCTAGACGCAAAAATACTTAACAAAATACTTGCTAATCGTATTCAACAACACATTAAACGAATTATACACCACGACCAAGTGGGATTCATCCCAGGTATGCAAGGATGGTTCAACATAAGAAAATCAATCAACGTAATACACCATATAAACAGATTGAAGGAAAAAAATCACATGATTATATCTATTGATGCAGAAAAAGCATTTGACAAAATACAGCACCCTTTCTTGATAAAAACACTCCAAATGATTGGAATACAAGGAAATTTTTTGAACATGATAAAGAGTATATATGAAAAACCTAAAGCCAATATTGTTTACAATGGAGAAATCCTAGACTCCTTCCCTCTAAACTCAGGAACAAGACAAGGATGCCCACTGTCGCCGCTCCTATTTAACATTGTCTTAGAAGTACTTGCTCGAGCACTGAGGCAAGAACCAGAAATAAAAGGCATTCAAATTGGAAAGGAAGAAGTCAAAATTTCATTATTTGCAGATGACATGATCCTATACATAGAAAACCCTGAGAGATCTACAACGAAGATTCTAGAACTCATAAATGAGTTTAGTAAAGTCGCAGGTTATAAGATCAATGCGCAAAAATCAGTAGCATTTCTGTACACCAATAATGAGCAAGATCAGGAGGAAATCAAGAAACAAATACCATTCACAATAGTAAATAAAAAAATCAAATACTTAGGAATAAATTTAACTAAAGAGGTAAAGAACTTATACACTGAGAACTATACAAGATTGTTCAAGGAAATCAAAGAAGACCTAAATAAATGGAAGACTATTCCTTGTTCATGGATAGGAAGACTGAACATTATTAAGATGTCTATCCTACCAAAATTGATCTACACATTCAATGCAATCCCAATAAAAATCAATGCAGCCTTCTTTAAGGAACTAGAAAAACTAACTATGAAATTTATTTGGAAAGGAAAGAGACCCCGAATAGCCAAAGACATACTGAAAAAGAAAAACGAAATTGGAGGAATCACACTACCTGACTTCAAAACATACTATAAAGCTACGGTGGTGAAAACAGCATGGTATTGGCATAAGGAGAGACATATAGACCAATGGAATCGAATTGAAAGCTCTGATATAGAACCTCACATATACAACCACATAATATTCGATAAAGCCACCAAACCCTCTCAACTGGGAGAGAGTGGCCTATTCAACAAATGGTGTCTGGAGAACTGGATAGCCATATGTAGAAGAATGAAAGAGGATTACCATCTCACACCTTATACAAAGATCAACTCAAGATGGATCAAAGACCTAAATATAAGAGCCAAGACCATAAAAACCTTAGAAAGCAGTGTAGGGAAACATCTACAGGACCTTGTAATAGGTAATGGATTTATGAATATCTCACCAAAAGCACGAGCAGCAAAAGAACTAATAGATAAATGGGACTTCCTCAAAATTAAAGCCTTCTCACCTCAAAGGAGTTTGTCAAGAAAGTAAAAAGGGAGCCCACACAGTGGGAGAAAATATTTGGCAATCATATATCTGATAAGAAACTTATAACTTGCATATATAAAGAACTCCTACATCTTGAAAATAAAAAGATAAACAATCCATTTAAAAAATGGGAAAAAGACTTAAACAGACACTTCTCCGAAGAAGAAATACAAATGGCAAGAAAGCACATGAAAAAATGTTCCAAATCTCTAGCTATCAGGGAAATGCAAATCAAAACCACAATGAGATACCATCTTACACCCATAAGATTGGCAGCTATGAAAAAAACAGAAGAATACAAGTGCTGGAGAGGATGTGAAGGAAGGGGAACACTCATCCACTGCTGGTGGGAATGCAGAAGGATCCAACCATTCTGGAGAACAGTATGGCGGTTTCTCAAAAAACTAGCCATAGATTTGCCATATGACCCAGCAATACCACTGCTGGGAATATACCCAGCAGAACTGAAAACAAGAACACAAACCAATATATGTACACCAATGTTCATAGCAGCATTGTTCACTATTGCCAAAAGTTGAAATCAACCCAAATGCCCATCAACAGACGAGTGGATCAATAAAATGTGGTATATACACACAATGGAATACTACTCGGCTGTAAGAACAAACACACTACAAACACATGTGATAACATGGATGAATCTTGAGAACCTTATGTTGAGTGAAGCAACCCAGACATTGAAGGACAAATACTACATGACCTCAATGATATGAAATAAACAAGCTGCCCTAGATAGCAAGAGACTGAACGATAGGCTTGCAGGAAATCGGAGGGTGGAGGAAGGATATGAGCCGATGTCTGCAGGGGTGGAATTTAAGACGAGATGGTGGTAAGTATGAACACAAAGAAGAGATAAAAGGGGGGCAAGGGGTTGCCTTTGCTTGGGGCTTTGCGGGTTTGAGGGTGGCTGGGGAGGGACGGGTGGGTAACGTTGCCCAAAAGTGGGGGGAGGGAGGGGTAGCATACGAACCAGGAGAGGGTCAGGTGTTGGTGGAGAGTAAAATGCCGAGAAAATCATATCAAAATATAATAAAGAGGGTTACCTGTTTAGAATGCTCGGAGGGGAGGGTCTGATGCAGGACGGGCTCCTGGGGAATGTCTAAATGCTCATTCTGCCAGAGTGGGTGACACCATGGGGTAGAAACCCAAGTAGTGAGAGTGGGGGTGGACCCACATCCTGGGGAGGACTAATGCCATCCAATAGAGGGAACTGTATCCCTCGAGAGAAAGGGTGGCTCCCAGGGCATTGGGGCAGTTGAGCAAGTTAGGCCCTGAACACTATTCCATCTATCTCTGGAAGTGGCTCCTCAGGAAACGGAGGTTGGCTATCACTGAGGGCACCAAGGTGGAAGGGAAAATGGACGTTAAATGTGTGGAACCAAAGTAAATGGGGGGTAAGAGAGGAGTTTCCTGAGAGTACACAAGGATGGATATAAAACTTGTAATATTACACCATAACATATAGGAGATGACAGACTGATAATGTAAACCATAATGTAAAACATAGGATAACTAAAAATGTAAAGAACTGTGTATCCTAAAGTATGCACCATAATGTAAACACAGATGTCACCTTGTTAGAAAGCTAATGTCTCAGACTCTGTACATCACTTTAAGTAAATATGATATGAATAGGGCGTAAGAGTATCACTGTGGAAGGGAAAAGGTTTTCTGGTGGATGTGTGGGAGTGCTGTATATTATATATATACATTGCTGTGGTCTAGGACTCCTGTGAAGAAAAGCTGAATAATTGGGGGGGGGGGGTGGGGGAAAAAAAAAAAAAAAAAAAGAAAAAAATAGGATGTGGAATTTTTTCAAGTCAACATTCTTTATCTAAGTTCTTTATCTAACTTTATCCAAGTTCTTTATCTATCCTTTAAACTCATCGCTATATGCCATTCCCTAGTAAGGGACCATGACATTATATTGGGCTTCAAATTTCGGGGAGTTCTGGATCACAGAGTGTTTCAACAATGGCAATGGAGGGATACTGGTATGGGATACCAATGACAGGTGATATATGACTGACAGGGAGCTGTACAGAACATATGTCCAGGGTGCATGGTAATGTTTGGATATACTCACAGTGGCAACAATTAAAAACCACAGTAGGGGGGGTACTGGGTTCCTGGCCAGTGGTGCTCTGTCGTGGTCCCTAGGGGAGCAGCGACAGTCTCCCAGGTACAGTGGTGGGGACCGGGAGGGAGTGAGGGTTCAACAGTGAGCCCCTGATACTAATGACTATGCTTGTGAGCTGATAAACCCAAAATAATAACAAGGCCTAGAGCAACTTTGTGCCTGGGAATTTCCTTCTGTCAGCCTTCATGTTACTCAAATGTGGCCAGTCTCGAAGCCAAACTCAGCATGTAAATGCAATGCCTTCCCCCCAGCGTGGGACATGACACCCGGGGATGAGCCTCCCTGGCAACGAGGGACCACTATCAACTACCAACTGATGATGCAACTGGAAAATGACCTTATACGGAAGGTTCAATGCGGATCAGCAGAATATCCATGTCTACATAAAATACCATGACTTTAAAATGCTGTTTGACCTAAAGTAAGGGGGAAATGGAAAGGAGAAATGAGATTATATGGCAACGAGTTTCTAAAAAAGAGTCTGGAGGCTGGCAGAAGGTTTGCCCTCATGCACAACTGAGCAGAGTCAGAGAGACAGATAAAGCAGATACAACCCCCAGATATTGGTTCCTTTGAGGGCTAAAGAGACCCATGGGAGTTATGGTCATGGCCGATGGGGTTAACTACCAGGGCAGATGGCCCCTCTTTGGAAATGGTGTGTATGTGTGATGAATCTGGACTCAGATGGGATCTCCCTTCATAAGACTTTCATGCTAATGTGCTGGAGGTGCAGGTAATGTTGGGGTTTAAGATATATTTAGGGGATTTGAATCTCTGGACTGACAATGTGATAGCCAGATCCTGAGCCTCAACAGACTCCAGCACCTACAATCTGATTTATTGGACTTACCACACTCAGCTAAGATGGAGGTGAAGAAGGACAACCACCACACCATGGAGCCTAGAGTGATTACAACTGAAAATGGGAGGATTGCATCCAGCATCCAGGTGGAATCTGAGCCTCCTCTTGACATAAAGGTGCAATGGACACAACCAATCCAGTGTCCACATAGAAGAGGTGGCATTGGATTGGGAAAAGTGGACATAATGGACAAAGGGTATGGGGAAAGGCAGGAAGAGATGAGAGGTGGAGGCGTCTTCGGGACATGGAGCTGCCCTGGATGGTGCTTCACCGGACATTGTAAATCCTCACAGGGCCTACATGATGGAATAGAGGAGAGTATGGGCCATGATGTGAACCAATGTATATGAGGTGCAGAGGTGCCCAAAGATGTACTTACCAAATCCAATGGATGTGTCATGATGATGGGAACGAGTGTTGTTGGGGGGGGGGAGAGGGGGGGTGGGGGGGTGGGGTTGAATGGGACCTCACATATATATTTTTAATGTAATATTATTACAAAGTCAATAAAAAATTAAAAAATTAAAAAAAAAATAAAATAAAAATAAAAAAAAATAAAAACAAAAAAAAGATAGAAAAGCCTAGAAATCTGTAAAGTCAAGCTGAGAAGTTAGCCAAAGAATAAAACAACTCAAAGGTAAACAAGGGAAAGGAAATAACAATATATAAAGAGAAATTGGGGAAAAAAAAGAAAACCACTAAAAAAAATCAATACCTGGAAGGAACATTTCTTTAAAAATTACAAAAGCCCTTAACAAATATAATCTAGAAAAAAAGCAAGAAGTTAAACAAAACTAGAAATGAGATATATATAAAGAAAGTAAAGTCTCTACCAATGCATCTCTGAACCCATCTCCCATGTGTTCCCATGTCTGTTCACTCACAAGGGTGACATGTCAAGGCACATGCTCTCCTTAAATAATCACAAAGAACTGACAAACTTATTAAATGATCTTCTCCCAAACAAATTAATAAAATCTCATTATTTTCTTGGTTTTACTATTGAGTGTCTTAAAAATTTCGGAGAATAGATAATAGCCATAATGTTTAAAAATTGTTCCAGAATATAACAAACCAAAAACAAAGAAAAATGCCCAAATCACTTAATAATAGAGCATAATTTTGATGATGTAAACTGAAAATAATGATACATAGAAAAAGTACACAGCAATAAAACTTATGAACACAGGGAATATTATTTAAAAATTAAACAGAATAAAAAGGCAAACATCCACAAAATAAGATTTATCTAGGAATGAAAGATAGTTCTTACATCGGGAAACTATTTGTTAATGTGTACGTTAAATACATACTACAACAATAAAGAAGAAAAATTGCATGAGAATCTCAAAGGATAAGGAAAAGGAATTTATTACAATTTGACAGGAATTCCCAGTATTTTGAAGCCCTTTAAACTAAAGTAGTCATTATCAGGATAAAGAGTAAGATCTTAATAAAATAAGTTGGTATTTTCTAGCACAACATTTAGTGTATGCTTATTGTAGAGATTTTCAAAAACATAAAAGAAAAAATATGCATATATACACATTTAAATATGCTAAAATTTGGAAAAAAATTTGGACACATATACATTTGTGTGTGTATGTGTGTATTACCTATAGAAAATACAGAGAGAAATTTTGAGTGCCAGTTAGATAACTCAGAGGAGATTCTCTGTACCCTATTCCAGAGGGCAGCCATTTGAGGATCCGGGCCAGGCTAAACCAGGGTTATTTCCCTTGGAATGGGTCTGAATTTCAATCTCTGTTTCGCAGTCCACCAAAATTAGCTGCTTCTGTAAATTAGGGCTAAAGGTTGGCTGGGAAATACCTGTATCAGCTATAATGCACTCCTCCCTCATAGCCCTATAAGTCATTACTCTCTGTTAACGCCATGATCCATTAAAGATGTTTTGTTTTTATATTTCATCTGTTTTTTTTTATGTTGTCTTTTGTAGTGTAGTTGGTTTGTATTATCAAATCTTTCATAGCAAGAAACAGAAGTTCCTCCACACCTAATTCCAATGTGTTTGAAATTAATTTTATTTCTGGTTACTGTTGTTGTTATTTTGCTATTTCAAATAATGCCATGATGAACACCACTATATATATATACCTTTGTGTTCTTCCAATTATTTATTTAAATTCCTATAATGTTGAACACAACAATTTGTATATAGGAATTTGAGCCCCTGATATGGGTCACCAATTTGCCATCCAGAAAAGAAGATATGTTTATTCTCCCTTCAATTTTTCATGACAGGATCAATTCTCCCCCCAACCCCCGCCCCCCCACAACGCTAATTCCCCTCCCACACACATAGACACACATACGACTGTGTAATGATTTTTCATTTGTCAGCTTGATTGGCATATAAATATAAATGTAAATATAAATGTATATCTTCTTTGGAAATTTTCACTTGTTCATCTTCTAGTGAGACTACGCATATATCCGTGTTTACTACGCATCTGTAGTTCATTCGTGACTTACTTAATCAAATTTCCTTAATCATAAAGTGGGTAGGAACAGACAATTTTATCCTTACTTGTACTACTAAAGGTTAGTAGATATAAATGTAATCACACAGAAATTTAAAATTAATGAAAATCTAGTCAATAAAGGAAACATGAAAATAGCATGAAAATATGAAGCTTTAAATAAAGCAGACATAAGATCAAAATTTGCTATTTAAAGCATGGGTTGTGTCTACCTATGACCCAGAGGTCAAATTCAACTTTGATTCTACTTTTGTAAATAAAGTTTTGTTAGAACACAGCTACATCAATCTGTTTACACCTTGTCTATGGTTGTTTTCACACTACATCACCAGCACTGAGAAGCAGCCATAAACACTGTGCCTCCAGCAAAGTCTAAAATACTTACTATCCTGCCCTTTACAGAAAAAGCTTGCAAACCCCTGATTTAAAGCCAACATTTTATTTAATAATTATTATTAGCAAAATATAAAAATTGCTAATAAAATATTTAATCATAAGTTCATTAAATTTATTAACTCATTTAATAAATCTATGGTGTAGGTGTTATTATTAACCTTATTTTATAGATGAGGTTATTTTACAGATCCAGGGAGGTTAAGTCATATGCCCTGCATCTCACTACTAGTAAATGACGCAGCCAGAATCAAGCTCAGGCAGTCTGGATCAAAGACATTGGTTTTAATCCCTCCAAAATATGAATCACAAGAAACATTTGTACTAAAACCCATCATGACAGCCCTCATCATTTATATTAACATTACTCTGAATATTATTTAACATTGCTCTCCAATTATATTAATATACAAAATTAAATAAGCAACGTAACTTTTGAAGAGAAGAAAACAAAAGCATTGTTTGAACCAAAGAGGAAAACAAGAGAAAAAGAAGAAGAAATGTAGAATTAGTAAGGGAATTCAGTGAACAAGGAGAATATTAATATAAACAAAAAATCATAGCTTTTTTCTACTCCACCATCCACCAATTAGATGATGAAATGGGGCAACTCCTTTACAATAGCCATAAAAATATAAGCTCCCTAAGTAAAACACTAAGGAAATCTGGACAAATTATTCTTATAAATAAACTTCAGAATGAATAAAGACAGAAATCAAGTTTTGGAATGTGGAAGACAATATCATCAATAGAATAGTTTTTTCTAAGAACATTTATAGTTGAAAACAACTTCAGGAGATAAACTGATTTTAAAAATGAATCATTTTATTATCTGACAAATGAATTAAACTTTATCTGGAGATATGTACAGCTTTGAAAAACCAATTAAATTGCGGAATGGGGAATGACGGAGAACACTCACCCTATCAAATATTAAAATGTATATTAATACTGCAATGAATAATACTGGTGGTAAGATCAGTCAAATAATGCACAAAATAAATAGCCTTGAGAAAAGACACTAGCACGCATAAGTACCTAATAAGTGATAAAAGATGCAACAGAAATTTGGGATTAATCAATGACTATTATGAGTTACACAAAAATTGGGTAGAGCATTACCTGTTCACCTTAAAACATAGAACAATACAAAGCGCACATGGGCTAAAGAGTTAAAAGTAAAAATGAACAAATGGCCAATAAGCACATGAAAAGGTGCTCAAAATCATTAGCCATTATGGAAATTCAAATCAAAACCACAATGACATACCCTTTCACACCTGCTAGAATGGCCACTATTTTTAAAAAAAGGAAAATAACAAGTGTTGAAAAGAATGTGGAGAAATAAGAACACTTGTTCATTTTTGGTGGTATGTAAAATGGTGCAGCAGCTATGGAAAATAGTTTGGTGGTTCCTCACAAAGTTAAATATGGAATTACCATATCACCTGCCAAGCTCACTTCTAGGTATATAAGCAAAAGATTTGAAAGCAGCATTTTGAATAAATACTTCACACTGATGTACATAGCTGTATTATTTAAAATTGTCAAAGTGTGGAAGCAACCAAAGTTTCCAACAACTGATGAAAGGATAAATAAAATATGGCATACACATAAAATGAAATATTATTCAGCTTTAAAAAGCAATGAAGTCTTGATACACGCTACATCATGGATGAACCTTGAAGATATTTTAAATGAAATAAACCGGATGCAAAAAGACAAATATTGGGAGCAGATATAGCTCAGTGGTTGAGCACCTGCTTCCCATGTATGAGGTCCTGGGTTCAAACCCTGCTACCTCCTAAAAAAAAAGACAAATATTGTATGAGCTCACTGATATGAAATAATTAGAATATGCAAATTCATAGAGTCAGAAACAAATACAGATTACTAGGGGCTAGGATGGGGGTAGAGAATGGGGAGTTGCTTAATTGGGACAGAGCTTCTGTTGAAGGTGATGGAAAAGCTTCATGATGGATGATGCTGATGATACTGATGGTAGCACAGCCTTGTGAAAATAATTAACACCACTGACTTGTATATTTGAAAGTGGATACAATGGGAAATTTCGTGTTGTATTTATGTTATAAGGATAATTTTTTTAAAAATTATAGAACTATAAAACACAAAGAGTGAACCCAAATGTAAATGATAGACAATAGTTAATATTATTATGACAATAGTTTCATCTTTTCAAAATTATCACATTGGTGAGAAATATTTATAATAAGGAAAATTGAATGTGTGAGGGAGGTGAATGAGAACTTTGTACTTTCCAAATGTTTTTTTCTGTAGATCTACAACTCCCTAATAAAAAAAATTGGAGAGAAAAGTATAAGTGAAACAGTAGTCTAAGAACATGACCATTTAGAGAAATTGATATTCATTAGTCTGAGACTGGAATATATCAGGAGCTCAAGAAATATGTGTAAGAATTGGCAAATATCAGAATCTAGCCTGTAACAAACACTCTAAAGAGATTTCTAATATCAGGCATTTTATCTTTTCTCCTACAGGAATAGGTGATAATAATATATTTGAAATTGCCAGTGATGATTTTGAAATTTCTAACTTTGACAATTAAATACAGAATTCAATAGTACATTAATTTATCTTTCCCTTTTCTATAACAGTACTAATATCATCCGAACTAGATATCTTTCCATTTCCTTTAATATTTCCTCTGGTGATGTGGATTCACTAATAATAATAAAGTAATATTTACATTAAGGGAACAACATACTTGAGTTTTCCATGAAATAGGAGAATGTCAAAATTATAAATTTTAGTTTTAATCTCGCTATTACTTACTTCAGATTGTAAATATATAGCATTTTTTGCCAACGTGATTTCTTGGTATTTACTTATTTGTTTAAAAAAAACTTTAATAAGAATCTAACATGTCAGACACTGCATAAAGTAATTTCTCAAATATTGTATAAATTTGGCTATACTTTATTAACTGCTGGCCTCAGTTAATCAACATTGAATTTAAACATTTGTTCTTTACAAACTAAATGAAAACATCTAGACACTAAATTAGTTCTCTAAAATTATTAGGCATTTTAACTAATGGTTAATGTTTATTGCCAATCATTAAAGTACATAATTTCTAATCAACAGTCAAATATTAAATAAATTACATATTCTCTCATCTGGCATGTATTTAAATATTTCATTGAAATTACTAGATTTTGGGTTTTTTAAATACATACACCCATCACAAACTTTTGTGATACATATACTTGAGATGACACAAAAATGTTTTTAATATTTTTTCATAAATCAGCCAACTTAATCAGTCCCTTAATTATTTTACCATCTTTTCTGAACTGATTCTAATTTTCTGACATCTTTCCAATAACAGATTACCCAGAAATGTATATATTCACACTACATACAGTCACTCAGGTGCTGAGTTTACATTAAGTCAGTACGGAAGCAGAAAATGCCAGGTGGTTTGGACAAAGCTCCTACAGTGTGCCATATTGACCTATCTAGCAGGTCCAAATCTAAAGACTATCTGCACTGAGGGAATTGAGAAGACAGAGTGGTGGAGAAAGAAAACAGAATAGCTGGGTCATGGAAAAACAGAGAATGAAGAAAGCAAAGATATCAAAAACTCCTCAATCCACCCTTAAAAAATTAAAACTGGCTTCTCTGTACAACTCATTTGCCTATCTTTTCTGCAGTAATATAGTTGGGCCTTTCAAGGTCCTTCTTCCTTCACTTTTCTAACGTTTTATGGAAACCACGTTTTTTGAAATGAATTGTTTGCTCTGGGCTAAACCGGAGATATAAAGAAGGCAAAATGTGGTGGTAAGTGAACTAATGGAGGAGCACATTTACTGAAGCAAGTGAGCAAATGGACCAGAAAATTATGTAAAGTGAGTTACAAGATACTCTGTTTAGCCTAGTGCATAAAATATGGGGTGAGGAGTTAGAAGAATTAAATTTGCAGTCCAACACTGACAAACTTAGTAACTGGTTTGTTTTGCACAAGTCAACATTTCTGGGTGCCATTTTTTCATCTGTCAATGCCACAAACTTCAGAATTCCAACAAGGAGTAAATAAGATAATTCATTAAAAAGACCTATGAATCAAAATTTCAGTTCTAAGTAGTAAATTCTAAATACTTTATACAAAGTCTTTTGCTTGTAACTTTCCTATCTAACTGATTCCCAACTGATCTTGAAACAATACAAAACCTACTTAAATATTGTTCCTAACTCTTTTTAGATATATTATTTGCCACACTACATTACAAATATCAGAGTTAATAGACTATAGGCTGCTGTTCTGTGAATTCAATTGTTATATTTCTTTACATAAGTCACTCATTTTTAATTAAACTTCTGGTCTGCAAATATTTTATCACACTTCAAAACAGAATGATTTTAGTGGTGTTTGATTTTCTTTGTCATGCATTAAATTGCATTAACTTCAGATGAGTAGCACAATTCAATGTAAACTGGAAGGTAAATCTGTGAACATGCTATGGAAGCTCTTTTCATGCATCCAATGTGTGCACACCTATGAAGTACCAGACACTGTACCAGAAACCAGAAACCTAGTCTTGGACAAGATTGCCCAGCTCTGCCCTGCTGCAAATGCAATCTAATGGAGAAGACTTATAATTAAACAAGATGTTATGAAAATGTATTATTAGTGCTATGATAAGGCTAGTACAGAGTGTTCTTGGAAGCCAAGGCAAGGAAAGACACTTCAGCCAAAAAAAATAAGGAAAGGTCTCACAAAGAAAGTTATTTTATTCAAACATCTAAAAACAGGAGGAAAAAGATGGTAAGAGACAGAGTATGGCACATTTAAGGAAGGAAAACATCCAGGTATTGGCAGCATTAAAAATATATAGGGGCCTATAAGCTAAAATGTAAATAAAATAAAATCATAATGTAAAACATAACTAAAAATTTAGAAAATTGTATGGTCTAAAATATAAACCACAATGTAAACCCAAGTGTAACCTTGTTTGAAAGCTATTGTCTCAATATTGGTACATCAGTTGCAGTAAATATAGCATGAACATGCAAAAAGATTATTGCTGGGGAAGAGACAAAGTGCCTAATGTTGAATACGTGGGAGTACCGTATATTATATATACGAATTACTGTGGTCTAAAACTTTTGTGAAGACAAGCTTAATAACTGGAAGGGAAAAGAAAAGAAAAAGAAAGGACGGAGACACTGAGGAAGAGATGGAAGAAGTTGCCTTGCCAATGTGCATACAGGGCAACACTTATTGCTATAATGGAAGGCAAAACATCAAAAACAAAGCTTTTTCAGTTTTTAATTTTTGATACCCCAATTTATTTTTACTTTAATTTTTCTAAATTAGTATGTATTCTATAGTTAACCTTTAAACCCATCAGTATATTCCATTTTACTATTAATGAACCTGGCAATATATTGGGCTTCATTTTCAGGGAGGTTTTGGACCACAGAGGGATTCGATGGTGATGGGGGAGGAATACTGGTGTGGGGTGTTATTGGTGGAGGGCACATGGTTGGGAGGGAGTTCTCAAGGGCATATGTGTGGGGTGCATAAAAATGTTTGGATATTTTTATACTGGTTACAGTTGGGAACAACGCCTGGGGGAGTACTGAGTTCCTGGCCGGGGGAGCTCTGTCACATTCCCTAATGGAACAGCAACAATCCCCCGTGTGCAATGGCTAAGACCAATAAGGAAAGATGGTCCAACAATGAGCACTTGATGCTAATGACTATGCTTGTGATCCTGTGTGACTGAAATAAGAACTAGGCCTAGAGCTGCAGGGTGCCTAAGAGTTACCTCCTGGGAACCTCCATGTTGCTCAAAATGTGGCCAGTCTCGAAGCCAAACTCAGCATGTAAATGCATTGTCTTCCCCCCAGCATGGGACATGACTCCCAAGGATGAGCCTCCCTGGCACTGAGGGATTACTACCAAGTACCAGCTGATGATGTGACTGGAGAATGACCTTGAATAAAAGAGTCATCTCGACCAGCAGAATATCTCAGCCTCCATGTAATATCAGGAGTGAAAAATGCTTTTTGACCTTGAATAAAAGGGGGAAATGTAAAGGACAAATGAGTTTATAAGTCAATAACAAATATTATGATTAAAATATCAGAAGAAGATAATTTGGCATAAACACCTTAATCACCATGGTTGTTTTCCAAAGCTGCCTTCCATCCTCACTCAGAGATGCTCTAAGTTTGTCCATATCCAGTGTGAAAAATGACAACTAGAACTTAAGACAGGATTCCAGTTATTATATGGCCTACATGGGATATGGTGGAATCACTGTTTCCTGATTCTGTAAATTGTACTTTATTAGACATCAATATGACCTTAGTTCTGATTAATTTCTGGAGTAAAGACAGGTTGATCCATGGGGACTCATATATCACTGCTGACTCATAAGGATCTTGTTCTTAACTATTTTCTTTAAAGCGTATGTTCCTTTTCTATGATGCTTCACTTGTAAGTTGGCATTTTGTTCCTAATTATTTTTATTAGATGTCCAACTCATCATTCAACCTAAGACCTCTTTGGAGAAATAATTCATTCATTTTATAAATGCATAATGAATAGCCATCATAGCATCTATTATTGTGCTAAGCAATGATGGATTTTCAGGAGCTTACTTTCTATCCTTTCACTTCACCTAAGAATGTGATTAGCATATCATCCATTGTTTTCATCGAAATCATTTATGAAGATATTGACCAAGGGATGGCCAACGATGGAGCCCATATTGGAACATCAGAGATTACACTTCTCATAGCCACCAATCCATTAATTAGCATACTTAGGATATAATCATTCAATCAATAAGCTACTAACCTGCTTGTCTATGCTATCACATAACCCACATGACTTCAGAATGTTCAACAGTTTCACATCAGATACTCTCAAATGCCTTGTTGGGAATCTAGTTCCACCAATTCTACAATGTTTCTTTGATTGATCTGTCTAGTTAAAACAGAAAAAATAATAATAATCAGAGTATTTTAGTGGGACTTGATCCAAGCTAGGTCATAGTGATTATCACTTTATTTTCTATCTATTCATGAAGTATATAGAAAATATAGTATTTTAGAAAAGATATAATAGAATATCTCAATGTAAAAATACAGATCCCTAGTTTACAATTGGGAGAGTTACCTTTCATTCTTATTATGAAAAAAAATTTTTAAATCATTATTCCAATCATCCACCACTTCTGTTTTCAGCAATAATATTACGTGTAAATTCTGTGATTGTTCTACAATTTAATTTATCCAGAACATCAAATTAATCACTCTTGGTTTGCAAATAAACAGTTAAGAAATAGTACACTTACTTAAATTACCTATTTGCTCTCAAAATATATTCAATCTTTGAGATTTAAATATCCTCTAACTATTTTATCTCATTTATTTATGTCCAAAAAGAGGTACAAACTTGATGGTCTCTCAAGTTTCTCTCTGCCCTATTACTTTATATCAAAAGGCACTGAAAGTCCATTCCATCTTTATTGTGGTATTGGGGACTTTTCTCTCTACCACTCACTTTTAATAATAGCAAAACCATTTTACATTATTTGCAACTTGAATTCACATTTTAGATATTTTTCTTAAGTTACTTCTGTTTCAGAACAGCCTTTGTTATTGTCAGGAATAACTTCACTATCCCTGATGGCCTTATTGGGAAGATTACATGATCTATTATTCAGTAGGTTTGCTTGAGCTTCTCAAAACCATTGCTCTGGATAATTAATAAATAAACCTGCCAATAAAATAATTCATGTGGAACCGATAACAAAGTAAATACATTTATTTGCCAAAATTTTCCAGCAGGAGCATTATTAAAGGAGTCTCTATTATTTTCATTTTTATTAATGATGCTTAGGCTGAGGATCCAAGTTACCTTTTCCATCAAATAAAATACTTCTTTTCTGTTAAGTCATCATAAGAGGACAGAGTGTAGCATTATTAAAAAATGGTTCATCACTTGTTATTGCAAAATACCTTTGAAGGGCACAGAAGTTATTTTAATTGGATAAAATTAGATGTTCTTTGTGCCCATATGGAGTGTTGAATTTCATGATTTGGTTGAATGGAAGTCAGTGTTTCTGTTCAATCTTTCAATTAAACTAATATTAATCTTACATTTTCTAAAGAAAGCTTAATAGCACAAAAGATAACTATGGTATTTCTGGGACCTATAGTAAGGTCACTAGACATAAATGAGCCCATACTGTTTTTTTCTGAATAATTCTGTAGCAGAGAGAAGTTGTGGAAATTGTAGCTGTGCTAGCTTTTCTCCCTTTAATTTCTTCACTCCAACACTAGAAGATCTATATCTTTGTTTTATCACATTTTATACCTGACACTCAGGTGCACTACTTCATACATATAGCTCACATGTAAAATCACTAGTTAATTTCTTGTTTTGTCTGCTTTAACCCACAAAAATCAAGACAGCCTTCCAAAAAGTTCTTTTAATATTTCCAGAAGTTCTATTACAAAGTATGTACTTTTTTAAATGAGTTTGACTGAGTTTATACAATTAAACAGATCAAGTTTTAATCACATATTATCAAACTAGGAAACAGACTAGACAGGGTTATTTTCTTTAGGAATTATATGAAAATATAAAGTTATATATTACAGAAAATATTTAACTTTGCCCATCAAATTTCAAAATTATGAGAGTGCTTCAATTTGAAAATGATTGGGGTTCTAGAAACACAATTCAGAGAGGCTCTAAAATTACGAGAACACTTCTGCATTTCTGTGAGAATTTCCATTCAGAGGTGATTGACCAATATGACTCACAGAGCAATTTGCCTTGTGTTTGTAGGAAAGCCTTGCTCTTTCACACTGAAGAACTCATAAAACTGTGCAGAAACTCCAATAATTTCAAATTGCTATGTATACCACACATGCCCAGAAATCCAATTCATTCTTTAAATGAAAACATTATAACTTTTAAAGTATAAGAGGCCCTCCCACAACATAATAACAATCCACCCTTTCCAATTCGAATGTCAAATCATGTCAGCTGTTATTTCTCCCCAAAAGAGTTAGCACCACTATGATTATCATTATAAAAATCATTGTCAACCTGAAGTTTGATGTTATGTAAGAATCACTTAATTCCAATTGTAGCTCTAACATGAACTCTATCATCTTGAGCAGATTATTAACATTTGAGTGTCTCAATATCAACAGTGGTTATATCTGGATCATGGAATTTTCCATTTCATTTTTTTGCTATTCCTCAACTATATTATATATTTTTTCTGCATTGAATATACATTATGTACATGTAACAAAAACAGCTAACATGTACTATATGCCAAGCATACTTGGCGCTTGTGTATTGCAATGAGCATCCTGATGGGCCATGATTATCCTATAGCATTTGGGTGGAGATAGGCGGGAACTTAAAAACAAAAACTCAGCATCTAGGCAGATGCAGAAGTAGCAAGGGACACAGATGGCAAATGCACGTTATGGAACTTCTTGGAAATCATTGGTCCATTCTCCACCTACTGCCCAACGTGAATTCAAAAAGGAGTGTCTAGCTTCTAAGCTCCCCACTGTTTTATCTCCTGTGTTCAGCACAGAAGATTCTGAAGTATAGAAGGTCCTTGAACACTTTGTGGAATGAATGGTCTGGATGACATCTGGTTTTCCAAGTTGGCTAGGGAGCAAGGGTCAGTTATGGAGTAAAATATGACTGCAGAATGTGATCTAGATCAAGATGCCTAAGGCAGGTATTTAATCACAACTCCCTTTTTCTCTTAAATCTGAAAGTCCAGTAATCCCAACAACTAAATGGACCGGCAATTGACTGATTCAATAAAGGTGGAAAAGATTGATGCATCAGAAGTTAGAATTAAGGAACCTGGCTTAAGCCTCTTGACTGTTTTCAGGCACATTTACAGGGATTAATAAAATCTTCCTTTGTTCCACATTAGATTATCATTCTTTAACAGATTAGCTTCTTTATAATAAAGTCTAGATAGACTAGGGAGTTAATGGCAGGTCTTGAACTCCAACAGATATTATGAAAGCAGCAGGGACCGGCATCCAGATAAGGAGGGATAGAACTGTCTGGAAAGAATTCCTGGAATTAGTTAAGATAGGATCTTAAAAGCTGAGTAAGAGTAACCAGGGAAAGAGGAGGGGAAGAGCATTCCTGATAGAGCATCATGAGCAAAGAGTCAGAGACAGCAGCAGCATGTGAATTACAAGCAGTTAGAGAATGTTAAAGAATAATTACAAAACAGAAAGGGATGAGAAATAACACCACAGAGGCTGCCCTGGGCCAGATTATGAAAAGCTCTAAATGCCAAGCAAAGAAAATTAGACTCTATTCTATGGATAAGGAAAAGGATTCTAGAAAGAGAGAATCCCTAGATAGATTATACCTCAAATAGAAACTCTTAGCAGTTAGGTGGGAAGGACACAAAGCTGAAAATAGGGAGATAAGTCTGGAGACCGCAATAGTCAATGACAACAAATTGACTAAATTTGAGTATCTAGTTGTAAAATATTGATGATTGCACCAGAACATATTTAATCACATTTTGACATTTTGAAGTACCATTTCTTGAAGTCTTTGAGCTTAAGTCAAAGGGATACTGAAAATATATGATTGTAAACATGCTGTCCAGCATTGCCATCAACCACATAAGTGACTGAGAGCTGGGGAAATTCCGGACTTAGGGCTTTTTTCTGTACCAAAAGCTATGGATTTCACTCAGAGCAGTATTACCACAATGTCAGGGCAAATCACAGAAAATGGTATGGGGCATTCAGTATAACCAGGAAACAATCTAATAGTTGTTGCTCCTTGCTTTGGTCAACCAACAAACTATGACAGCATAATTGGTGGCATGATGATGCCATCATCTGACTTTTCCATGCTTTTTCTTTGAGATTGTAACATCTGCGGATATTCACATGCTAGAAACTAATTCAAAGCATGACTATTCACCTGAGGAACAGAAATTTGGAAGAATCAGTATAATTCTCTGGATTTGATTTGACAGATCTGAGTGAAAATCTTAGTCAAATTATTTATTTGGTCAGAGCCAAAATTATATGAAACTCCCAGTGTACCTCTGAAGATCACAGCCAATCTTCCCTTTCTTCATTTCCCATGATTGGGCATGGGGATATTATTTTTATACTTTTTTTAACATGCTTTATTTCAAACAAGAGTTAAGTCTATTGCCCTAGGGGTAAACAACCTAAAGTTCACCTTTCATCAGAATGTTTTATTGTTTGTAAAGCCACTTAAAATTAAATGTTCAAAGAATTTGACTCATGAATGTAAATTATTTAAGGTATTTTAAAATAAAAGTATTTAATAAACTGAATTTTAATTGAAATTTCATAATAGTCAATGTATACCACCTGAATTTCAGAATTTATCATAAAATGGCAAAGACTTAAGAAAATAGTATAGGATAATATAGATTAGAATGCATAGTTGCTAATACAACAGGAAGTCTCAAGTCCAGAATTTCTCTCAATTTTTATTAACTGTTGAGATTCTACATTTTTAAAATGAGTGAAATATTTTACACAATATGAAAGATAAATTTTAGTACGGATAAGACTATTATTTTATGCAAGATTCACAATCTTTAAAATTTGCAATCTCCCACCTGCTTAAAATGCAGAATATAAAATGATTTTAAATACATTTACATTGGGCACAAAATCACTAAGTGAAGACTGACTAAAGACTCTTAAAATAATAAGCATTTATTCAGAAGAACATTCATTCCTGTTAGAAGTATTTTTGTGATATTTTCTGCATTTTCATTTTTCCTCTAATTCATCATTTAAAATCTTTAAAGAATTTTTGATGGTCTGCTGTTCATTTATTATTAATGTACATTTCCTTGAAATCACAGTCTTCACAAATATATTAGTTGCCCTCTGGGGAAGTAATGCCAACCTACCCATAGATATTTTTCTCGAGTTAAAAAAGAAACATCACCAAGAATGAAGATGTGTGAAGGACTCCAAATATCTGAGTGTTTTTTTACGTGTGGAAGTAGTATATGGTTTCCTTCCAAAATTCCAGAGCCAAAAACGTCAAATCATTTATACTAATTGTTCACCTTTAAATTATTTCTTTAAATAAAGAAAGGAAGGGATGGAGGGAGGGACGAAGGGAAAGAGAAAGAAAGCTAGCAGCTTTCTTGCACAAAGCTGAGAAGAAAGAAATCTGTGTCGCTTGGAAAACATGAGTTTATAAACAGCAACTGCACATGGTTTAAGTTATCAAACAATCAGTCATCCATGTTTATTGAACACCTATTATGAGCAGATCACTGCTTCATAATTGAGACTTGGAAGAATCTTAACCAAATCAATAAATCAAATGTGAAAAACAAGTACAGAGGTGCACCAATTCTTCCTAATTTTCTATCTTCTAGACTTACATTCATGCTCTTAAAATTGGCCCCTAGCATTCTGAGATTTATTTGATCCATTAATTCTAAAATCACACTAAAATTTGGGTATTATAGAGATATTGTCTGGGGGTGCATCCATAGAGGTTTATTCATTATCTAAACTAAAGGACCCTCTTATACGTCACAATTAAGTGAGCAGGTACCCTGAACTTTCAGAGGTAGAACAAGCTAACAATTCCCTCAACTGCCTTAGTCATTCCAGGTTTAAGAGTATCATTGTTTTCATCTGTGAATACATGATTTACCATTTACTTCCTTGATT